>NC_030430.2:7710000-7797500 GCF_001660625.3 Ictalurus punctatus | reverse complement strand
TGACAGGCAAAGAGACCACACCTCCTTCAATGGGATTGACAGGCAAAGAGGCCATGCCTTCTTCAATGTGATTGACAGGCAAAGAGACCACACCTCCTTCAATGTGATTGACAGGCAATTGTGTAATTTTTATGATTTTGCAGTTGCAAACTCTAATTGAAGGCACCTGATTTTGTTCTGAATATTTTTTTAAAAAGTCAGCATGATGATATGATGTCTATGCCCTAACGCTCAGCCGTGCTGCACATTGGCACACTTGGCATCGTACACATCTTACCTGCGTTCCTTTCTTACCTGCAGAGTACTAAAGCCAGTGACCTCCTCGAACACAGATCAGAGCTGAAACCCCCTGTGTGTAATGGACAACAGTTATTTAACACAATGTTCATCAGAAGGACTAAACTTCAGTCAGGTCATGCTTCTCAAAGACCTCTCTGCATGTTTGGTGCATGGAAGTGCTGCCACCTAGTGTCCGGGAGCAGATACAATCACATTTACTGTATACAGTAACCGTACACCCTGGAGTGCTTTATTTCCATTACACCACAGCAATTTACAAACCATTCATTTTTTATTTATTAAAGAATGACACGTGATACTTTGTACCAATTTATAGTTATATTTAATGTTCCATGTAACATCCATGAAACGAGTCACTTCCTGTTCTCGCTTATGTTATAGCAGCTATAAACATTCATTCCCTCACCAGCCCTCTCTCTATTCTATTTATATATTCACTCTCTCTATTGTATCTCTTTATTCTCTCTCTATTCTCTCTCGTTATTCTCTCTTTATTCACTCTCTCTATTCTCTCTCTTTATTCTCTCTTATTCACTCTATATTCTCTTTATTCACTCTCTCTATTCTCTCTTTATTCTTTCTTTATTCACTCTATTCTCTCTTTATTCACTCTATATTCTCTCTCTCTTCTCTTTCTTTATTCATTCTATTATCTCTCTATTCTCTCTTTATTCTTTCTTTATTCACTCTATTCTCTCTCTTCTCTTTCTTTATTCATTCTATTATCTCTCTATTCTCTCGCTTTATCCTTTCTCTTTATTCTCTCTTTAATCACTTTCTCTATTCTCTCTTTATTCACTCTTTCTATTCTCTCTCTCTATTCTCTTTATTCTCTCTTTATTCATTCTTTATTCACTCTCTATTCTCTCTCTATGCTCTCTTTATTCTCTTTATTCACTCTCTTCTCTTTCTTTATTCTATTATCCCTCTATTCTCTTTATCCTTTCTCTTTATTCTCTCTATTCTCTTTATTCTCTTTCTATTCTCTCTCTTTAATCACTCTCTCTATTCTCTTTATTCACTCTCTATTCTCTCTCTATTCTCTTTATTCTCTCTTTATTCTCTTTATTCTCTCTATTCTCTTTATTCTCTCTTTATTGTCTCTATTCTCTCTTTATTCTCTCTCTTTTTTCTCTCTCACTATTCTATCTCTTTATTCTCTCTCTTCAAATGACTAAAAATAAATATCCTGCAGTTTGCCATGTTCCTGAGTAACTGCACAGAAGTGTAAACTCTTCTTCCTGAAGATGTCACAGAATTTAAAGTTACAGCTTTTACCTCTGACTGTTACACAGCGCTGACACTGGAGACTCCCTCCATAAAGGTTACACAAACACATTTCTCCATTCCGAATGCTTCACCAGACCAACGATTACACGCGTGATTTCTGACGATGAGTTCTCTGGTGATATCCAGGTCTCAGTTAGTGCCAGAAAGTCACGAGTGTAACGGGAAGCTAAAGGTGAGATGAAATCAGCTTTCTTTAGAGCAGACTGGCAATTCCAGAGCCCACCTACCCCTGCTGTGTGAGAGAGAGACAGCTCAGGAGGGTACATGAGATTACTGGTAGTTCGGCCTCTGGTTTGTGGATGAGAGCTTCTAGGTCTGAGAGACGTGACGACAGAGATAGATTTGAGGCACACGTCTAGTCAGGAATGAAGTTAGTGAAGATACAGTAGGGCTGAGAGGGAACTGGTAACACTTAACTGAACAAGAAGAAATAAACGCTACTAAACTTGATACTTGATCTAAATCTATGCTTCAAACCGTTACACTAGACTCTAGTGTATAACCTTCAATATATCTCAGTAAGCCCTGCCCACAATTCAAACCTTAAGGAAGACTGAAATTACTCTTGATTAACCACCCGAGAGAACTAGTTAGCATAGACTAACAAACACTTCCAAGCAGCACTACAGAATCAACAATACTATACAATACAGCAATTCTACTGGTGAGAATCTAGATCCAACTGAATCAAGTAGATAGTACACAAACGTCAGAATCCTACCTTACAAGTAGAGAATAAATTCAAGATAGAAGAACTTAAAGCACTATTTAGTACTATAGTACGCATTGCCTGATTTAATCGCAGTTTGAAACTAGATCACTTTTTTTATTGTTTGTTTCAAAAATCAGATTCTGTCAGCCTTAATTTAATTTAACTTAACTTAATTTAAATTAAAAGTTTACTCCTCATCTCTAGAAACAGTTGTACAGAAACAGGACTGTCTGACTTCCTGAAAATGGAGGCTTCTAGCATTATGCTAGTATGTTTGGAGTGTTAAGAGAAGATCAGGCAACATTCTCACACTGTCACATTGACACAACAATCTGAGGAGGCACATACTGTACACACATCTCCTCTTACTTTCTAAAAGCGTAACGGGTTCAGGTTCATTTTTATGTTTGGGAACAGACACACACACACGCGCGCGCGCACACACACACGTGGCACACATGGCTCTGTAATGTCAAGCTGCTTATCCTCTTACATTCTGAAACTGCGCAAAGTTCAAAGCCAGCGTCATGTTGGTAAGCACATTATCAAGCACACATAAATACAATCTTACACTGTATCCTTGTTCAAGTACATAAATTAGCAGTTGATGGTTGAAAGTTACGGACTAAACGTGCCTAATCGTGTCTCGTCCTCAAGACCACTGATAGTCGAGCAAGTATATTTTGTTTTCTCAGTGTGAAGTGTAAAGTGAGAATGTAAGATCCTGAAGCTTGTGGCCAGAAATGTGTGAAATGTCTCAGACATTATGTGAGCAGTAGGCGGAGCTTCTGAGGCTGAGACACATCTAGGGCGGGAAAAAGGAGAGTTTTTCCCAAGACTTATTTGGATGGTGACAGGCTAGCTTCCTAAAGTGGTTCTACTTTTCTAAAACAAACAAAAACCAACCAAAAATGGGGAACCCTCAGGGCAGATTTAGCATGCTGGAGCTAGCGGTATGTTAGCACTCCAAAGAGGATGAGCAGAAATTGCATAAAGAAATTACTAGGAAGTGTTTTATTTTAAGAATCCACAGCAACGTTGTGTTTGCGTTCTCATATTTTAATCTTTTTCCATTTGTTTTTTATAAGGACTCAGTTTGTACTGGGTCAGTGGACATCTCATGATTCATAGGACTTATGCCCTGCAAGAAGGCCAGGTTTTTAATTTGCCACTATAGTAGCTGTCACATAAATACTGTTCAAATTGCTAATGTAGCAAATTGTTACCAGAAATATATAAAAGGGAAAACAGCACTGGATACAAAAAAAACAATACTCGAATATAACCTTGGATATAATAAGTCAATTATCATCTGCTATGAAAAACTTTTTCGAAAAATACTTTTGATACGTAGTGTTAAGGCTACAGTGTGTTACATAACACATTCCAGCAGAGTTCAGCTTTAAAGATGGTGACTTTTCAGGCCCAGCGTCCACTGCAGGCGAAGTTTCGGCTCATGGAGTAGCTGTGGTGGGAATTCTGCTGCTTTCCCCATGCTATGAACGGAACCACGATGACCGTGCTGTTGTCATCAGAGCCGTACTGCAAAGCCTGAGAAAGCACACACACACACACACACATACACACACATCAGTGTTTAAACTGAGTTATTCCTTACTAGATAGCTATTTGAACTATGTAGGTCAAATGGCACACATTCCTGACCAAAGTCATGGTCCGTAGAACCTACAGAGAAAGAAGCCCACATATCTCTAGTGAGATGACAAGAACCTTTCACATCATTTTTGATCTTAAATTAAAGCTGAAATTGATTTGGGTATGTGAGTATTCTTTTTTTAAACACTTATAGTGCATTCACGTTGGCAGTGACAAAGTTACATGCAGCTATTCAACTACTCTTACAAAGTGCTGACACTGGAGACTCCTTCCATAAATTCTAAATACAATACCCTTTTCGTCGTTCAATAACAATGGGGTTTGCCTGATCCGTTTCTGTGGAGCGTCCAACATACAAGTCCCTGCGTAAGTTATTACTATGGAAACGATAACGTATTAGAAGGAGCGCATTAATATAAATCTGTAGAAAACGAATCAACAATTCTGACTAATCAGAATCCAAAATTCCACATCGCTCTGGTATTAGAGCTTGATTTTTATGTTTTACCTCCAAATGAAGTAGATTTTTAAATTGAATTTAAAATCAGGAACACAAATGACTGGATATTAAATGCGCAAAAGTAGCACCGATGCTATCCAGCTACCTGCTCTGCGATGACGTGGGCCGCCTCGGTAGGATCGTGGCACTGGCTTATGACGTCACAGATTTCCTGGTTGCTCATGATGAAGTTTATGCCGTCGGTGGTCAGGGCCAGAAACGAGTCGTGAGACTGCTGTAACTGGAAGATGAGACCAGGAAGCCATTTTGAGATACTGAAATATTCGTGAGATTACAAAAACAACCCCCCCCAAAAAAAACAACAAAAAAAACACAAAAAAAAAAAAAAAAAAAAAAAAAACCAAAAAAAACAAACAAGAGGCCTGCGTATATCATGCTTGAGATGGAGACATAAATGGGTTTCAGGAGCATTTACATAATCTTTCACTGTTCAGTCGTGATTTTTTTTCACTTTCAGGTCATTGTGAGCTTTGCCTTTTATGGAGTTTTATGGGCATGGCTAAACATACATACGTGGAATTGAAGAAAATCAGTGAAACATTTGTAAATGTGGTGGGAATTTTTAGTTTGGTTTGGCCAGCAAAAAACATTTACATACTTTACCTGGTAAATTAATAAATAAGACCTGTTGTATGTCAGATTTAAAAAATCACAAGAGTAAAATTTAAAAGCATTTAAAAGTGAGGGATTGTTCAATTTAACTTTCAAAACGTTTAACAAAAGTTAATGTACTGATATCTTATTTGGGCAAAAACAAAGAAGAAAAAAGTAAGATCCACTGAAACGTTGATAAAAGCAACTTTCCCCGACTCACTATTACACGAGTGGTCTCAGGTTCTGCGATAACACCGCTTTGCTTTAAGTCGAAATCTCCGATGCTGCGTGTCATCGCCAGGCGGCTGTTCACGTTGGCTTGACCGAGACTGTTCCATGTTACGAAACCTCCACTCTTGCGTATTCTGGTACACACACACACACACACACCACACATATCACTGAAATTTGAACAAGAGAACAAACATGCATGTATACACCGAGCTGCCAGTACAGATAGCGTACACATAAGTAAACAGCGTGAGTGAACAGGGACACACTGGAGCACATAATACACATAATTATACAGAGTTTGTGTAATATTCTAGACAAAAACAAGCAATTCCAGAAACTGATCGTTTTGGGGTTTTTTTTTTTTGTTTTTTTTTTTAAATATCAGAATACTTGACAAAGTTTTTATTGCTGTTTACAATATTAACTAATATTTTTATTTGGAATTTATCTTGTCTGTACAGACATTGTTATTTTTTACAGTTTCTGTCATTCACTGAATAGAATTATGGGATTTCCTTGTTTGCCTTTAACTTATAATGTTAGGCAATAAGTTTATAATGTTAGATTATAAACATTATCATATGACTTTTAACAAATCCTCACAGAAATCCTGTCAGGTTAGTTTATGTAAGCTGTCTCACACTATCAAGGACGTTCGTGAACATTTATGAATAAGAAAATGAAAATCTCTTTCAAAAATCCTTTCATGGTAGCTTCTATTATCAACTAGCTAACATAATCATATAAACATTTATCATACGACATTAAAAAAAAAAAAAAAAACCCTTAGAAATCCTTTCAGGTTAGCCTATGTAAGCTATCTAGCACTAGCAGTGAAGTTTATGAACGTTTATGTATGGCTTAAAAATCCTCTTAGGTTAGCAATCTTAGTTACGAGTTAAATTACAAACATTTATGAATACCACTTAAAAAAAATCCCTTTTAGAAATGCTAGAAAGTTACCAAATGTTATCAACTAGCTAATGACAAGTGTTTTTTATAAATATTTATGAATATGGCTAAAGAAATTCTCTCAGAAATCCTGCCATGTTAGCTTCTGTTATCAGCTAGCTAATAGCAATAAATCCTCTCAGATATCCTGTCAGGTAGCCGGTTAGCTAGCTGTTTACACACTTACAAGGTACAAATGACATTTAAATCATCTTCAGTTATAAAACAGAAGTGAAGTTGGTCCCACACACACACACACACACACACACACACACACACACACACACACACATGCTCCACTTAGCATGCCAGTGAATACAGAGATTCAGAGAGATTCTACGTAGCATCTGTACCTCTGTTTTTCATCCTTTCTCTCGGGCGTATGGTCGCTGGTGAGTGTGTATGCTTCACCCTTCCTGCACAGTATGGCACGACTGTCTCCAACACTCCCGACGACCAGCTCTATCCCATCTCTTAGCAAAGCCACTGTCGCCGTTGTGCCCACCGTCATCAGAGAGGCTGGAATGTATTAGTACCGAATAACCAAAATGCCAATCAAATATACATATATAAAAAAATATATATCATCTCAAATGTTAATATAATGTACAAAGCACTGTGTGGCACTGGGTGACACTGTTATGAATAAGATCATTTGGCGGGTTGTGATTGGTTGGCTTTGGTTTCATAATCCTGGTAAATCGAGAAGAAGAAACAGATCATGTAATGCTATTCATTCTTGCTAGAGCAATATGTGCAATTTTGTTTTTATCGCCAGACCTACTAGTTTGGGGGTAAGTCATTTTGGAATGGTTCAGTTTTCTGTCAGATTGTTCAGATTTGCCCAACTGTTGACGTGTTTTAAGAATTGGTTTGCGTTTTATATAAGTTTTTTGCCTTGTTATACAGAACGAATTATTGGCACAAAAGTTTATTGGGTGTAGTGGGAGCAGGTTTAGTGGGAGCAGGTCATTTTTGTGAGAGTTCACGTTTTCATCATATTGTTTGGAGCTGAGTTATTTGGTACCAGCAGGTAGGGTTTCTGCCTCACAGCTCCAGGGTCCCTGGGTCTATCCTGAGCTTAGGGTACTACCTCATGCAGAGGTATGTCATATGTTCATGTGGGTCTCTTCGGGGTTCTCAGGTTTCCTCCTACCTCCCCAAAACATGCTGGTTGGTGGATTGATCGATCGGTGATATGTGAAGGTGTGTGTGGTGGTCTGTAATGGCTTATAATCCCATTATATTTCAATTCCCACCTCGTGATCCTGGGATAGGCTCTGGATCCACCACGACCCTGACCAGGGTTAAGTATAAATGAATGAACGAGAGCGAGTTGTTTCCAGACACAAGAGTTTGAGAACATCTTGTTTAGAACTAGGTCATTTTTTACACCTAACAATTGGAAAGTCAGTTCATGTTGCTAAACTATTTGGGAATTAGGGGTTTTGGGCCAGACAATATTTGTACCAGATTGTTCTGAGTTAATCTGATCTGGTATTGGACCACATCATGTCTGGGCACGGCTCTTTGGAACTCTTTGGAATTTTTAACAGGATTTTGCGTGAGACTGGAATGTGTTTTTGTGCCATGTAATATCCCTCATGTATTCGTACCATTGCCGTACATCTGCATCTCGGAGGCCAGGGCAGCGTCTACCTGTAGGAAGGCTTTTGTTAACACCCGTTCTAGATCCCACTCTTTCTCCAGACCCTTCCTGCAACACACACACAAATGATAGATCAGTTTGTGTGGGCTTTAACCTCCATCCTATACTTATGCCGAGTGTCTTTTTGTGTACATAGTGTGTGCGTGTGTCACCTAATGTAGCGCTCCATGTGTGTGTAGCAGAAGTCAGCGGCTTGCGCGCCACCATGTCCATCAAACAGAGCGAAGTAGAGCATGGAGGGCGTGAGTTCAGCTACACGGAGCCGATCCTCGTTGTCACGACGACGGCCGATCTGCGAGGCCGAGCCCACATGGTCCAGGCTTACGCGTGGGATTGGCTTACCGTAGCGTATACTGGGCGGTAACAGGATGGGCGCCTCGATACGGTTGTCCCAAATCCCAAACGAGTCCCACGTGGTAGGCCGGCCGCTTCCGTCGGCATCCAAACGAGCAGTGGCGTACCAGCGGACCCCGGGCACTGCTGACCCGCATGCACACACACACCGGCCTGAACTCACGCCAGCACTCCTGCTAACCGAGGAGAACGAGCGGCGGAGAAGAACGGAGACGGTAATGGCAGAGAGAGACATTTTAAAAGCGAGAAGTGTGCTGGGTTTGTTTGTTTTTTTCCTGGCACTCCTGTAAAATAAATAAATAAAAACAAGAAACATTTGAATGACATTATGAGGATACTGTACTCAAGCAAGCACTGATTAGTTAGCCATCTGTTGCTCTAAATAATTTGTCAGCCCCAGTTTAGCCCATCCATCAGTGGAACGAGTGGCTGGATCTTTCCCAGTACAGAGACACTGACATGGCAGCAGCGTCCAACAGCCACAAATCTCCAACCAACACTGCTGAGAAACTGACACTCATAAAGAGCAGAGGACGATCAGCACACACACACACACACACACACACACACACACACACACACTCCGCATTGAAAAGGATGAACTACAGTGTGTAACTTTACTCCTACAAGGTGCACCAAAAGCTGTACCACCCTATCACTACAGCACCTATAGAGGTCTCTGTCCAGTGGTATTTGGGGTAAAGTGGGACAAAAAATTGTTCATAGCAACAACATTCATTAATAACTACGGAATGCCCTACTTTATGTTACGTATCTCAATAAACTTGCAAAGTATATGTGTATAACACAGTGATGTAAAATTACATAAAAGTACACTTACAAGTCCAAATGATAAAAATGGAGTTTTGTCATTTAATGTTGCATTTAAGTCTCTACACTGTTACATTTCACACCTTAGAACTTCTGTAACAAACTTCTATCGTTCAATAGACAAGTCAAACCTCTGAAGTTAGTGTAACAGAGTTCTTTACTCACCTGTGTAGGTGTAGTTTTATATTTAATTCTCTCTGTGTGTGGTTACACCCCCTGCACGAGCTCCCCGAGCCGGCGTGTGTGTGTGTGATTGTGTATGTGAGCGCAGTCTGCATTGCAAGTGGCTCATTTACATATTTCAGACAGAACAACCAATCATAAGCCGAAAGCGTTGTATCTAATTTACATATTCCATAAATGAAAGGAGCAGTCACGAGCCGAGGGTGTTCGTCTCTCGGCCAATCAAACGCAGCGGGGCGGATGCGTAAGTGCATTACGTGATGTAATCAAAGTCAGGATGACCTTTACTGACCTGTAAATCAGACTCTATATTACTCAATTCTCTCTCTCTCTCTCTCTCTCTCTCTCTCTCTCCCCACACACACACACACACACGCACATGATTAAGGTCTTGTTAACTTTATTTGGATCATACTCAGCACAGCAGTGACACTAACATGGTGGGTGTGGTGCTAGCATGAGTCTGTCCAGTATTACCTATCATTACCTATAGGCACTTTATTACAGTAAAAGGAGCACAGTTGCAGACTAAACTTCATCTTATCCATGGTCAGTGTGTGTCAGTTGTCCTGTACTGCAAATAATATCTGGTCCTATGGTGGCAAAATGTGACCTGCATAGCAACAGTCAGTAGTTTGATATTTAAAAAGTGATCCCCATGATGGGTGTGTATATAAATAACTCAAGATAAGTATCCCGTATTAGCATCTCTAACACGCTGTGCCAAGCAATTATTCCTCTGTTTTGCTGCCGCTCTCAGAGACGGGTAGTGCATACTGGAATTCATTATCTCCATCAGTGTGACTTTCTCAAACAAAAGAGAGAGAGAGAGAAAGACAAGAATGAAGAGATAGATAGATAGACAGATAGATAGATAGATAGATAGATAGATAGATAGATAGATAGATAGGCAGACAGAAAGATGGACAGGAAGACTGACAGAAAGACAGACAAATAGAGAAATGGAAGGACATACAGATAGATAGATAGAAAGATCGATCGATAGATAGAAGGATGTGTCAGAGAGACAGACACTATCCATTTTCCTTCTATCTTGTTTATAAGTTTTTCTACAACCACGATCCATCAATTAAACATGGAGAAAAAAAAACTCAGAGAAAAACATAATGTAGGTTTAATGTATGTATAAATCATTAATATAGAGAGTAGGGGAAATAATGAAAATGAAAAAACAGTATGAGAGAGAGAGAGAGAGAGAGAGAGAGAGAGAGAGAGAGAGAGAGAGAGAGGGAGGGAGAGATGGCGGCCAGGAGATGAGAGATGAAGCTGACATGAATGTATTCATACACACTTCACCTTTACAGAAAGTGGGGCAGATATTCCACTGGGAGCCTTCAGAGCAAAGAAGAGGTAATTGTGTGTGTGTGTGTGTGTGTGTGTGAGAGAGAGAGAGAGAGAGAGAGAGAAATGAACAGACAATGTCTTTTCTGTTTTCACTTTTAATTTCAATGTGTGTTTGGGATTATTTGAATGATACTTTATCCTGACAAACAAGGAAAACACAAACAAACACACAACCACCAAACCCTAAAACCACATGCATGAACACATGATCACAGTCCTAATGGAAATGATTAAATATTGATCAGCGTTCTAAACCATTAGACTAGAGCAGGCATTTTCAGTTCTGGTCACAGAGAACCCTTGCCCCAACCCTAGTTTTGTATTTTCCCCATCCTAACACATTCCTTTCAGCCCAATCAGGTGTGCTGGGTGTAAGGTAAACTACGGCTACTCCAGGACCAAGATGTATGGATTTTATAGCAGATTCTATTCTAAAATCAAAACACAACAGCCATTGTAATCATTGGTAAATCCATATTTGTAATACAAAGTGAAACATCCAGCAGTGTTGGACCATAACTAGGAAGTGAAAAGAAGGAATTAGGAAACCCAGCTTAAAATTACAGTGGTATACATGCAAGACTGTGCAAACACCCCAAGGGGAAGGACTTGCTAACAGGACACAATTATACTAGTTAATGATGAACAGGGTGTGTAAAAAATGGAACTGGAGCATAAATCGTGGGAAAATCAGGAAGTAAACAAGATATGGTACTGTGAAATGTGTAGATGATTGGTGCCCAGTTGCCAGGATTGGAAAACACTGGTCTCAAAACACAGAATATAATACCAAAATGACCATTCAGGCAGCACCACCTAGCTGCAGATTATTACTTCTGACCAACCAAGTCTATCACCAAATAATTACTCTACCGAGTTACAAAAAATGGATTCAGGTAAAGCTAAAGTGCATTAGTGTGAGCTACAACACCTGGGCTAACTGCATGCGACATACAGTGTGAGTGCTTGAAACTCAGTGCAGATGTCCTTATCCAGAGCGACTTACAGAGGTACTTTGAAGTCTCTATCACTAAATACATCTCGATACTGGTTCACTAGGTCACGGACTAAGAATACCATCAGTTTTAAAACTCTGGATAAGAACGTCTGTCAAACACCATAAATGTAAATGTAAATACTACAATACCTAGATGAAGTTTTCCAAATACCACCCAATTTTCTCTTTTGAACTCCAGACCAGAGATGGCTGTGGGATCATCATGATTCTAACTTGCGATCACTTGACATTAGGGCCAATGATTTTATGTTGCTCCAATCAGGAACCCTGGTTAACCATAAATCCATATAAATATTTTTCTATTTGTACTACACCTCCCCGTCTTGTACCTACTCTTCAACAAATCCTACCCACAAGTCTTGCGGTCTAACAGAAAACAGCTGCCCAGAACTCCAGCAAATGTTCTCAAAGTTCTCCCGCAATTTCAGACCATACCATTTAGTTGACATGGTATGAACTTGCAAAAACAAGTACACCACCACATATATAGTAATTTTATCCATTTAGGCTTCAGATTCAGTCTTCAAGCAGCAAGTTGGTCGTTGGAACAGTGACCGGAAGACATTGCTTTTCTTCTTCTTTCTTGCTCCATTTCCATCATCTTTCGAGTGCTCGGAGAGCGAGATAGACTTGCGGAGGTGTCCGATGCGTTGCTCATTTTCTTGGATCTTGTGCTGGAGGTGATTCTGGATGGCAAAACCAAGAGATTCCATATCTACAGCCGCTCCATAAACCTCCCACGTCATGCCTTGCTCATCCCACGCCACCTCTGGAATTGGACCCGTCTCTGCTTGGTCTCCCTCTCTGTCCACTTGCTTGGGTTCCTTTTCAAGGCCAGACCTTGTTGAATCCTCTTCCTCGGGTAAAGCCAGACTGTCAGATAGAGTGGATTGGCTGCACAATTCAATCTGAATTTGACAGACATGTTGCCGAGTACGTTTGCAGGATATAGAAGACTTGTAATGGGTTGGGCTCAGACTTTTAGCCATGGATCCCACTGATGCAAGAGTTATTGGTGCTAAACCTGAATCTAAGGTGACATCTTGGCTAAGTCCATTTTGTAAGCTCGTACTGGCAGTTCCAGAAGCTTTCTCATGGTTGCTGAGGTTAGCCTTAGGGTCAATTTGGCTCCAGGATGGATGTGTCATGTTTGGACTCATTGTTGTGTATTTGTTGCTGACCTCTACAACAGCCTGAATTTCAGCATCCTCATACAAGAGCTCTGTCTGCAGGGCAGCATCCAGTGTATGGACAGGAACCGGGTGCTCCTCAGTCATTATTGCAGCATCTTTGAAGCTCTGGTTCTGGTTCAATTTCTTTTCTTGTATTGCCTCTTCCATTTCTCTGTCCTCCCTTTCTTTCTCTTTGGCTTCACTGTTTCTGTCTTGGCCCTTCCTTTCTTTCTCTTCTGTCTTTTTCTCCTGGTCTCTCCCTTCATGTCCACTTCTCTTTTCAAGGGCTTCTCCTCCTTCCATACTTTCCTTCCACTCACATAGTTTTTCTCTCTCACACTCTGTCTCCTGGGCCATGGCATTTTCATCTGTCTTGCCTGCTGTCTCCTTCACCTGTGATGCAGAGGTGGTTGTTGCCCCTGGAGATAACTGCAGCCTGTCTAGTGGAAAAGGGGGACATTTAGATGCTACCTGAAGAGTGATTTCACTTCCTTTGAGAGTGCGTCCCACGTCCATGTACTTAAGGATGTCTTCTTCTTCTTTCCTGCCTCTGTTCTTCTCTTCATCTTTATTCCTCTGAAGCATTTCTACCTTGCCCTGTTTTGTCCCCAGTGGCTGCACACTATGTACCTCTTGACGGACTTCCATCACACATGCCCCATTATCGTTAGATTTGAGTTCATGTGCGAGTGATGGCACCATCCCTATACTTCTCCCCTTCCGGAAGTTTTCAGCTTGGTCCACTGCAATTGTTGGAGTAGGACTGGATTTGAGCTTTGGGCTGGGTGTGCGGATTTGAGTAAAACTTGCTTGCTGGACACTTTTAGGCAAGGCTGTTCTTGTTACAACCGACTTAGATGTTTTTTGGAGGCTCTTCTGCAAATCTGTGGATGCACTAATCTGAGATGTGGTTTTATGGATGTTCTTGGAGGAGTTTTTATCAGAGGTCTCCAGTTCTCCTTCTCTGGAACACTTTATCTTATGTCCCCTGGTTCCAGAAGTTAGTGTTGTACTTTGAGTGATCCCAGCAGCATGCTTGTCAGGGATTTCAGTTGTAAGAATCGTAGTGGACGTGATTGACGGAGCTGTAGCTGCTTGGACAAGGTGTGTTCTTGAAGTAGCTGGTGATGCTGTGGCAGATGCAGGAACTAAAGTGGTTGGTATAACAGTGCTGGCTGGTGTTTTTGTTTGCATAGGGGAATCTATTGACTTTTCTCCCTTTTTGAGCCAGAAGGAGCCATTTCCTCCTCTCGTGCCTGGAGGCAAAGTGGCCTCTTGGTGCTGGTTTTTGGATCTTGACTCAGTCTTGTAGCACGCTTTGGGATTGTTATGGGGGTTGCTTGGGTGAGATTCCATTTGGGTTAGCGTTTGTAGATTATTATTGCTCAAAGAAGTATCTGGTTTTGCTGGTCTGCTGCTCTGAATGTCACATTCGCACTGTGGTAAAAACCATAAAAAATAAAACAAGTTGATTAATAAATAATCAAGACTTCATGCTAAAAAATAATCTTTAAATAAATGGTACTGCATGCAGTTCATTATTCCCTTTTGTTTTTCAGCTACTATAATAATCATACAAATATCATGATTCTGTATATTACAACACTTATTTGTAGTATAACACAGGATTTGGCCAGTATTTAGCCATGTGAACAAAAGTCCCAGTTCTTGTTAAACCACATTTAAATAAATAAATCGTGTTTTTGGAAGTAGGCATGTCCCCAATTAAAATATTTATCTTGATAATTTCATAATATTTTAACAGAGCTTACAATATTACCACAGTATTATGTATTAAAAAAAACAAAAAACATTACTTAGTTTGCCTTTAAGCATGTCTTGGTTAACAAGAAAGAAACTTAAGTGTTAGCATCCAGTATCTCGTGACTTGTAGTGCATTTATTTACTTGAAATTAGAAAAAAATAACAACAACAACAACACACATTTATCAGGTATTTTAACAAGAGAGCTCTTGTATTTAAAAAAATGGCGTTGGGTGACATAGCTAGCTAGGGAGTTAAATACATCGCCTTAATGTTATGTTAACGAGCAAATTTAATCACGCTAACCACTTTTTTTTGACAGTCCAAGTTTTTTTTAAATGAACACTTTTTCTAATGAACATAATTCTACGACTTAATTCAATGCTCCAAGATAGGATGTTAGAATACAACTGACTATGATGTCCTTAGACAACAAGCATGTGCATGCATAATACACTATATTGGCCAAAGTTGACCTGACCATCACACCCTTGTTGCCTGTCGAACATCCCATTCCAGATTTAGTCCCCTTTTTCTGTTTACTAATGTTTGTTTAACATTTACGGAAGGAGTCTCCAGTGTCCAGTGAGGAACTAAATTGCGGACATTCCACAACAATAAACGTAAAAATTGTAACCATTATCATACTGCTGTGGTATACGTGGAATAAAACACTGCATGCTGGTAACAGTAACTCTGCTTCACCACACCACCTGGGCTTTTATTCCTTACTTTATATGGATATTATGATCTTAAGGCAATAAACTTTACACGTAGCCTTTTAACATTGCAGCTACTATAGCACTGCAACTACCATCTATCAACACCAGTGTAAAAATCTGTGCATTGAGATGTCACTCACCTGCACCAGACAGTTAGAGGTGACACAGTTCCACACGCAGATGCTGAGCACTTCCAAGCCTGCGCATCATCACCATCATCAACAGAAGCACCACGTGATGCATCGCTACCGCGTGAAATTAACACAGAGACGCATGTGGTTGTTGACGCTGTGCACAGGGCGAAACAATGTAGGGAAATGTCGGATGGGAGAAAGCGCTGTGCGGTGTGTCTGCGCTCGCGTCTGTCTCGAGCTCCGGCTGCAGAAATAATGACGATGCTGCTGCTGCATGTCGCGCGCGTGTCGGGTTTACGGTGCATTTATCATTATTATTATTATTATTATTATTATTATTATTATTATTATTTTCAGCTGAGCGCGAGATCTCTAGACACGATCCATGCATTCAGTGCAAAATGTATATGCACGTGCTTAAAATGGCTCGCTACCTGTTGCAAATGGAACCGCTTTTCTCTCCTAAGGTTTGAACGTTAGATGTTTGCGTTACTCCACTGGAGTCATGGAGATGGTTGGTGATGGAGTTTGTGATTCATGACTATTCAAGGATTTTTTTCCCATGGGGCTGCTCTGGAATAATATGCGCACACTATGGGCATGCGATATGTTGATGAGCGAACATCTGTCCGTTTATTTGCTTTTCATGCAAAACAAAAATAATAATAATGAAAAAATAAATAATCATAAAAATCACTAACAATTTTTTTTTTTTGTATTTTATTTCAATGAGTAGCTTTGGAGGGTTTTTTCCCATTGTTGTGAATAAAAGATCATCCGATTCAAAGAACGTCATCATATTGTTGCTAGGACCTGCCAGTTGTTTACAGTGAGGTTATGCTATATAGGTTACCTAGCAACCTGTCACTGCTGTCATCAACACCTGAGAGAGAGAGAGAGAGAGAGAGAGAGAGAGAGAGAGATCACATGCCTAATTAGGGACAACAGACAATACAGTGTTTGGTATTTTCCACCTCATACCATAAAGCAGACACTTTTCTAGTCAACTCTCCAAGGTAAACATGAATAAATGTGTGTGTGTGTGTGTGTGTATATATATATATATATATATATATATATATATATATATATATATATATATATATATATATATATGTATGTATATATATATAATATACAGTATATGATAAGCTCACCTCCTTCCAGTGCTCTGAATCAAAGACCTGTGAAAATAAATGACTAAGTTTTGTCTTTCCGATTCCCACATCTTTTCTATCACTTCACTGATCTCTTCCTAAGATCCCTGCACTGTAAAAACTTCTTCTTGTTGTTGTTGGTCAAATCAAGCTTTCTCTTTACCTTCTATCACACCACAACGCTGTTTCATTCTCAATTCTGATTGGTCAGAAGGCGTTGGTTACATTTCTATAACAGCAGCCCTGACAGTATAGTTTAAAATAACGTACAAGCATTAAAATGGTGACATTTTCTCATATGGTGATGTTTACTTTTGGTCACGTTTATGGAAGGAGTCTCCAGTGTCAATGCTTTGTGACACTTTCTGATATCTTCAGGACAGAGGAGTTTACACTCTACAGTTTGTCAGTAACATAGGTTTTATGTGTTTATAGCTGCTATAACGTAAGCGAGAACAGGAACCAATTTGTTTCAGATGTTCTACAACATTAAATGTAATTATTATAAATAAATAAAAAATGATGATGATGTGTTCTTTAATTTATTTTTAAAGATATACAATCGTTGGCGAATTGCTGTGTGTATAAGAGGACATGCTGTTGCTCAACATCAGGGTGGTAACAGTAAGGCCGCTTCATCACCACCACCTCATCGTGGATTCTTTTCCCATAACAGGACAGTTTTATTTATTACTTAAGTCACTATTTACTTTCAAACCAATAAAGCTTTTTTACACAGACACGATTTGTTTTAGCTGCAGAAATTCTCCATGCTGCTCCCAAACGAACTAAACGATGCTCGGTTATTCTCCAGAATGTACGAGAAGCGAGCGCTGAATTGAAATGAATTCTCCCTGACACACACACTCATGCTCTTGGCCCTCAGATCACAAAAACACCTGACTCTGGGTGTGTTCTGAGAAAATCTCTGCTCCAATCTCTGCTCTGTGATTGATCCACCTGTCTGCTGCACCTGCAGGCTCTTCAGCTGAGCGTCTGGTGTGTGTCACTTTTCTAAACTCCACACACACACGAATACACACACAGAGATACTCGCACACACCCTCAGAGAGCCGTTTCTCCGTGTGCCCAACTCAGAGGAGCAGATGAACACCGACGCCAGCATGTGGGAGGAAAACTTTGATACAGAGAAGTAAGACCGTGTGTGTGTCTGTGTGTTTATTCATCTGTCTGTTTTCAGATCAATTTGTCTAAGCGTCAATCTGTATCTATCCATCTATAAACCTTCCTGTGTGTGTGAGTGCGTCTATATCTGTCTGACAGGTGACCAGGTGCTCACATATAGTTATATAATTTGCTGATGTAATCATTTCAATTCAGTTCAATATTATATGTGTAATAGGCACAGTGGCTTAGTACTGTTGCTTCGCACCTCCAGGGTTGAGGGTTCGATTCCCGTCTCCACTTTGTGTGCGCAGAGCTTGCATTACATGCAAGTGTTGTAGGCTGATTTCCAACTTGTCCATCCATAGTGTGTGAGCGTGTGCAATTGCGCCCTGCAATGGGTTGTGCTCTGAGTAATAATAATAATAATAATAATAATAATAATAATAATAAGAGGAAGAAGTGTGATCTATTGCTTTATTCCTGTGAGGTTGGGGGGGGGGGGGGGGGGGGGGGGGGGGGGGGGGGGGGGGGGGTTGAGTTACAAATTTGCATTCAACTGGTTTTAATGTATAGATAATGTAAAGTAAATGTAGAGGAATTGTAGAGTAAACAATTACATACATGTAGTAAATGTAAAGTATATGTCGAGTAAATGTAATGTAAAGTTATGTAAAGATAATGTAGAAAAATCTTTACTATGTTGTTGTTTTAGTCATATATACCTGAATTCTCTACTTCGGTCCATCTATTATTTCATCAGTCTATCCATCCATCTGTCCATCTGTCCATCCAAAAAAAAAAAAAAGAAACACAGCTTGTCACGTTACTGAGAAAGTTTCGCAAACTCGTCTGTCCTGAAGATGTTGAAAAAAGTTACTACTTTACCTCTGACTATTCTGAAGCGCTGACGCTGGAGAGTCTTTCCATAAACGTTCAGTAAACATCTCCTTACAGAAAACTTCTTCATATCATTATCAATTAAACATGCTTTTTTTTATCTTTTCAAATGAACGAGCTGTTACTATAGAAACGATGATAATCTGTAAAGCTGTCGTTGATGTTTCTCTCTCTCTCTCTCTCTCTCTCTCATGCTTCAGTCATGGAGTGGGCAGAAAGAGAGATTACTCCCCAGTGTCCTGGAGTGAATACTTTGAGATGATGGATGACGTGGTGGTGGGATCAGCAGAAAGCAAGGACATATCCTTCTCACACACGCACTAAAGTGTTTGGTAGTTTTGCTAGCACAGCCTCTGGTTTGTCCTGTGTCTACGTGCAGAACACAGTATGATTCCTTGACAGGCGCGCGCGTGTGTGTGTGTGTGTGTGTGTGTGTGTACGTGTTCCGTGTGTATAAGAGCGGACAAGATGGTCCACTGTTGGTGCTGCTGCACGGAGGAGGACATTCGGCCCTGTCCTGGGCTGTCTTCACTGTACGTCACCGACACACCATTCATTTCACACGTCCTCGTTTTGCTAAATAGCAGGCATCATTGGCTTAAAAGGGGAGGAGCTTGCGCTTGGATTAGCCAATTGCGATTCAGAACATTTTACATCACCACTGGGATCTATGGTTTGAACTCCACTGTGTAGTTAGCCATCTAATTAAAAGCAGCAATACTTAGCTTAGCTGACTGTAGCGATCTGGTGTTAAGTAACTAATAAAGCCCACTCACACGCTAGATAACACCAGGCTAACTAGTATATATCATGGAATTAAAATCCCGTAGCCAACTACTTTAACAAACAAGCTAGCTAATGTAATTAATATATTTATATATATATATATATATATATATATATATATATATATATATATATATATACATACACACACACACACACACACACACACACACATATATATATATATATTGTCCGATAATAGCTCATTTAGCGCACTGATCTAGTCTAGTCCCTATATGGAAACCCCGTGTTATGTTGTCATAGGAAAATAATCAATGACGGGGTGGTGTGATGAAGCAGAGTCTCTACTACCACGCTAAACATTGCATTTTCCATCCGTTTATAGTTACATTTAATGTTGTGCGACATCTGTGATTAATTCTGACCAATCAGAATCCAGAACACATAAATATAACGTACGTCATGACGTATACAACATCGAGAGTAAGCCAAGCTCCGTCTCTCTGCAGGCGGCCATGACGAGTAGAGTCACCTGTCGGGTTCTGGCCATGGATCTACGAGGACACGGTAAGTTCAAAGGTCGAACGTAAGGAAAATAATACCGTTTTATCATTTATCTTAGGGTTCAGTAAGCTGGTCATACTGGGGTGTATTACAGGTGCCACTCAAGTCCGGCATGCCGACGATCTCTCCACCCAGACCATGTCTAGGTAAACACACATACACACACACATATTTATGTTTAATCCTTCAACAAACTCTTTTATCCAATGGGACTGAAAAGTGGAGCAGAATTCAATTCAATCATCCGGCTGAGCGCTGAAGGATTAAGAGCTTAAATCTGAATTTACTCAAATCACTGCAGGAGATCTGAGATGCATTTTAGCCTCCATTTATACACTAAGTATACATGTTATACATGTAAGTAAACACAGTGTTCTGAAACGAGCAATCACTCATGAAGAATCAGAAACATCCCGAAAAAGCATCTTAATCTTCATTCCTTCATTTATTATGATTATCATTTTAAATATCACAGGTGGCTTAGTGGTTAGCGTATTCGCCTCACACCTCCAGGGTTGGGGGGTTTGATTCGCGCCGCTGCACTGCATGTGCAGAGTTTGCATGTTCTCCCCAGGTACTCCGGTTTCCTCCCCCAGTCCAAAGACATGCATGGTAGACTGATTGGCATGTCCAAAGTGTCTGTAGTGTATGAACGGGTGTGTGAATGTGTATGTAATTGTACCCTGCGATGGTTGTGTACCCCCGTCTTGTGCCCGATGCTCCCTGAGATTGGCTCCAGGTTCACCGCGACCCTGAAGGATAAGTGGTATAGAAGATGGATGGATGGATGGATGGATGGAATATCACATGACTAACACCAGTCACTGTGCTTTTTACAGAGACGTAGCTAACGTGGTGCGAGCCACATATGGTGAAGTCCCGCCCCCTATCATCCTGGTTGGTCACAGTATGGGCGGAGCCATAGCTGTGCACGCAGCCAGTGGAAGTCTGCTGCCCTCGGTGGTAGGCCTGGTCGTTATCGACGTCGTTGAAGGTGAGCGATTATTCTGCAAATACTGCTGAATTTCCAGCTTCAGTCAAACTCGTGCCCTTGTACCCTTCTAATAAGTATAGAATAAAACACTGTTTCATGCTGTTTTAGGAAAATAATCAACAACGGGATGGGGTGATCACGCTGAAGTTGATTATTTTCCTATAACAACACGTCCTGAACGTGTTTTATTCTTCTTATTCCATAGCAATTAGATTTTTTTTAAAAAAAACAACTTTTTATCTGTTTATAGTTACATTTATCGTTATGGAATGTTGGAACAAGTTATAGCAGCTATAAACAGTCGCTCACCAGCCTCTCTCTCTTTTTTTCTCTATTGAAGTTAATAAGACAAAAATACGCAGCTTGTCATGTTATCAAGAAATCGCGAACTCCTCTGTCCTGAAGATTTTGGAAAAACTTACAGCGTTACAGCGTGTTTTTCTTTATTATAGAAAACATTTTTTAAATCTGTTTATGTGGAAGAATTTAACAGTGCTGTGGTATAAACAAATGCCTGGTCATGAGCTGACATTTTGTGGCTTTTCATAGTAAATGTGTAATATATATTTCAAGGTGAAGTGTGTTGTCTCTGTAGGGAGCGCCATGGATGTGCTTCACAGCATGCAGAACTTCCTGAAAGGACGACCCCGATCCTTTAAGTCCATCGATCATGCCATCGAATGGAGGTCATTACTAAAGTCTCACATGTCCACATATCCCTGTAACACTATCCACCATCTTAAACCATGCAGAACAGTGAGCAGGCCTCTAACTCCCTGTCCTCTGCTTCCGTAGTGTTAAAAGCGGGCAGATCAGAAACCTGGAATCAGCCAAAGTATCGATGGTGGGCCAAGTGAGGAGGTACTGTTATCTCACAGAGTCCAAATAAACCCTGTTAATAATAATTACTCCATGCTCCTGTGAGGCTCTTATGTATGTATCATGCTTTCTGAACACGCACAGGTGTGAGGTTGAGGATGGAGACTCGGCTGAGCAGGTGAGCCCGGTGACGGAGAGCGTCGCTGAGGGTCACGAGGAGTTTTATGACCTGAACTACGTCACCGACAAAGCAGAGAGCACGGCATCGGAGGTGAGAACAGACATTTTATTACCGCTCTCTTATATTATTATCCAGGACTAAATAATACAGACAGACAGCTGAACAGATAGATAGTGATAAGAATCAACACATCTAGAGAGAGAGGCAAACCCACATTCAGACAGGCAGACATCTGCATAGCTAGAGAGTAAGACAGACAGATAGAGATACAAATTGATAAATTTAGAGATGAGTAGATAGATTTAAAGACAGATATACAGATTATGATACTGAAAGACAGACAGGAATACCTAGGCATACTGATTGAGAGAGGTAGAGATACAGATGGATAGAAAGACAGATTGAAAAACCAGACAGACAGACAGACAGACAGGCAGGCAAAGCTGTATACACAGTAAAACTGACAGACAGGAAGAAGACTGAGAATACTAGAGAGACAGACAGACAAGACGGAGAAAGCTGAAAACACTGAAAAACAGACAGATTGAGTAAGATAGACACATGGATAGACAGACATACAGAGAAACAGACAGACAGACAGACAGATATCTATCCACAGAGTTGCGAATTTATATAGAAATAGTATTTGATTCTTTACCTCATGCCTCATTACCAATACGAGTTTCACTGTACATCAGTTCCTCCAGGAAAATCAAGATTTCAGATTTTCCGCAGATTTGGACCAAGTCGTCTTTGATTCACGTGTGTCCCACATGAGTACAGCTAAAAGGTCTCATTCACCGACAAACATCACTGCGAAAGAGCGTGCGAAACTATTTAGTGCAGCTGCGATTTCGACAATTCAAGTAGCTTTCTGCAAAAAAACTCTCTGCAAGTTCAATCACAAATTTTGAGCAAAGCCGCAGCAAAATCAAGTGTTTTTGACTGCAACAGTTACAAATAAACTCAGATAAACACACTAAAGGTGTGTAGTGTGTAGTTATGCAAGTGAGGAATCTAGTTACAGACATCACCCGAGAGTTAACCGAAATTCAGAGCAAACAGAACTGAACACCCAATGGACTTCTACACTGACACACATCAGTAAGGAGTTATACATCCCACCACCGACTCTACTGTGTGTGTGTGTGTGTGTGTGTGTGTGTGTGTGTGTGTGTGTGTGTGTGTGTGTGTGTTCCTACAGCCCTCCAGCGTGTACAGTTGGAGGATCGACTTGTCTAAAGCGGAAAAGTACTGGGATGGCTGGTTCAGAGGAATTTCTAACCTGTTTCTGGGCTGTAACGTGCCCAAACTGCTGCTGCTCGCAGGTCACACACACACAGACCAAATCATTCACACACTCACACACACACACACACACACAAAGTACATTCTGTTCGTGGCTTAGCAAAAATTGTTCCGAACACTTCTAAACTCTGTTACGAAAACTTGGTAACAAACACACTCGTGTCCGAAACACACAAATGTTGCCTGACCAGGTACTGTAGCTGTCTTCTGACTGGAGCACAGTGCACATGGTTAAATAATATTTTATACACACTGATTGCGTGTATTATTATGAGCGGTGTGTCCTGTGTGTAGGTATCGATCGATTGGACAGAGACTTAACCATCGGCCAAATGCAAGGTGAGTCTATCTGCTTTAGGGTCCAAAATATCCACAGAGAGAAAAAAACCCTGCTGTAGTAACAAGCCTAGCTGAGGAGACACCTGGTGCAGTCAGTCAAGGACCTTTACTGCTAATAATAACCAACACACATACACACACACACGCGCACACACACTCTGCAGTCTACGTGTCAAATACTGGACAAGAGCAACGTTCTTCTCCTGACTAACAGCAGGCCTACACGGCATTGAGGCTTATAACTGAGTAACAGAAGAGATTTGGAGATTTGGAGGTGACAAAAATGAAAATCTTCCACGTCCAAAGTAAATAATTAAACGCTGGTGCTTTTCCCCAATTTCATTTCACTCCTCTTAATGAATTCCCTTGGTTCAAATCACTTAGAAGAATTACACATTTACTCTTCTGTTTGTGTTGAACATTTTACCTTCTTCAAACAAAGTGTACTGTAGATAGTCCTATGGTTGTACTCGTAGCCCTCTCTGATAGGGAAACAACAGAGTGTAGGGTACCAAACATAGAACCAATTAAGGGTTCTTCTGAAGAACAGGGACAGCTGAAGACCTTTTTTTCTAGAAAATTCTAGATCTTTTTACTTAGAGTGTATGATTTATAAAGCTGTTAAAAGACCAGTTTAGAGGAGAGGCCACGCCTCCTTCACTGAGACCGACAAGCACACAAGCCACGCCCCCTTCACTGATGAACACACTGCCAAAGGAAACTCATTTGATAGAGTTTCTAAATAATAAATATCATTAATAAAGGGTTGTGTGTCGTGTCATTTATCTTGAGATCCGTCCAACCACCATAAACAAGCAAATATTACCGATAACAGCCATTTTCAATCTGTAGAGTTCTTAATGAGGTGATTTTTAAAAACATTTTTGTCTTTAGGTAAATTCATGATGCAGGTGCTGCCACCTTGTGGTCATGCCGTGCACGAGGACACACCAGACAAGGTAGGAGACATATAATAATTTATACACTTTTTAAACAGATTAAATCAGTACTTTATATAGATAATTCATTAATTCCGAATGCTAAACTGATAGATGTAGTAAAGCAATGCTAAAGTAAACACCAAGCATGTATCATTATTAAGCTCCAAAGCTCCCAGTATTGAGGAATGGCTCGACTAAAAAGTAAATTTGTGGATTTTTAAAAAATTTTTATTTTAAAGTAATGGTAGTCAATCAATCAAAACTACTTTTAGTGTTCAAAGTTTGCTTCTTTAGTTTTTCCCACCTTCAAAAAGGAAGAAAACTCTGAACTCTGGAACATGCCAATGGCGGCCATTTTGGAATCACTTTTTCCTCTCAGCTCAAGTTTGGTGTCCATCCTAAGTTTAACCTTTAACCAAAGTTCCACAAAAGATATTGTAATTCATGTATATATATATAATTATTTAAAAAAAAAAAAAAAAAAAAACACACACACACATTAAAGAAGCAAATATGACAATTTGAGCAAGATTTTGAGTGACTTCTACTGAGTTCCTGTTAGCCACATTAGCATCATAGCTTCAGAACACTGAAGCAAAACTACATTCACCAAAACTTTATTTTTACCATTTTATTCCCCATATTTAGAATTATTATTAACAGCATATTTTGTTGTCTGTAAGAAACTGATTAGTTGTAGATGTTAACCTTTAATTTTTATTTAAAAACAATTTTTATCCTTAATTCTTATATATTATTAAACAATGAAAACCCACTCCAAATACCCACCTTCCTTTCACCAAGACAAATCAAATAAAACAAACAAATATAATAAAAAATTAAGAAAAACACAAATTATTTCTCATGTTGAATTAGCCCCTACTACTATTTCCAAAGGCATGTTATGCGTTAAGTTTAGAAAGTACTGCACATCCAGGCATGAAATCCATATACAGAACGCTCCGTGTTATTTCTAGGTGGCTGACGCTCTTGCTAGCTTCATGACCAGACACAAGTTTGCTGAAGCTCGCAGCGAAACCAAGAGGTGAGCTGGATCTCTTCCTTTTTAAATCATGATTTAATGTTTTAAAAACAAACCACAGTCAATATCAACTTTAAAGTCCTGTCTTTAGTGCGCAAGACCCTAATTCCTTTCGTTGTTCGTGTGTGTTGTCTTGTTCCTCAGCTCCTCGTACCCCTTCATGCGGTGAACTCGAGCCGGTGAGTGTGCCTGGAGACTCCTTCCGTACGTTACATTAACGTTTCCTCACAGAAAAAACATCAGTGAAAATCTAATACCTTTTTCTTCAACATTCAACGACAAAATACTTTTTACAGGAACGAAGTGTTCAGGCTCAAACGCAAAGTGTGAAACTTGTCACTGCAGTGGCTTTCGTACAATCTTTAAACAAAAAAAGTATTGAACGTGTGACAAGTGAGTGTTATTGCATCATAAAATGTTACAACCAACGACGTTCCAATATGCAAATGACAGCACATGCAAAAGCAACTTACCACTGGTTCCGATTTGCAAATTGTGGGCGTGTTTCGTGCGATGTGTTATTCAGTAGTTTTGAGTTTATTCATTTTTGTCCACAGAGCGTCTCAGTGCCAGCAGGCGTCGTCTCCATGGCGCTCTCTCGAGGCAGGAAACCTCACACACAGCCAGCGGTGGTCTTCTTCTCATCAACATTACGATCATGACTTTCAATTGTTTTTCTACGTGCCAGTCTTTACTGCTTCTTCTTCTTCTTGAGATATTAAGTCGTCTTCTTTTTCTTCTTTTGTGTGTGTGATGTATGTAAACGCAGCGTAGCGACTCGGGATCAATTTCTGAATAAATGTGATGGCATTTCAGTGGGAATGAAAAGCTTTAGTGTAAACTCACAATAAAATTTATTCATATTCAATTCACAGTCTGAGACACATGCAAAATATTGAGCAGGAAAGAGCAGAATCTCGAGTGTGATTTGTTCAAGGTCAGTCTCCAAATACTGTAGGGGTGTGTGTGTGTGTGTACACGTCATTTGAAATCAAATAAACTTCCACCTTGAATGAGATCAAGTGCATGAGACTACACAATAAAAAGAGAAAAGGAGAACCGGTTTGACAAAATGCCTCTATTTACAATATACAACAAAATTATCGTGCAGAGGAAACAAAAACCAACATACAAAGTTCAATGGAATCCAATCACATACAAACACGTGTGCAAAGGCTTGCTGTCATGCTCTAGGCGTATGAAATGCTGTGGTCCATGAGGTCAAGAGCACTTTCTGGGGAAAGAAAAGAAAAAAAACATGACACGAGCAAAAAAACTCTCCAGTCACGAGTTTGGCATGTTTTTTTTTTTTTTTTTTTTTTTTTTTTTTTTAAATAAACGTGGCCATTTCGATCATCCCGAAGCGTCTTTGAAACACTGCACTCGTCCACACTTCAAGTGCACTTCTATAGAAAAATAAAACACTGCTTTTTTTTTTTTATTTCCTTTCTGAAATGTTAAAATGTCCCCCTTCCTCAATCCACTCGGTTCGGTAGAAGACGGAATGGAAGAAAATTCCACGTAGGAATCGAAAAGCGAGCTGATTGTCGAGCAGAACGAGTTCGGCCTTCAAGTCCTGACGGAAACGTCGGAATTATGAGATTAGCGTCGGATTTTTCTATGGAGAGAAGTAAAAAACCCAACAAAACACACGTTGACGTGTTGTGGGCGTGTCGAGAAAACAATTTGAACACAGATTTGAAGAAATGATAGACATAGATGTGGATGAAGCTTTATTCGGACGGGATTAGTTTAACGGGTGGAGGTGTGGTAACAATCAAAACAATTAAAAAGTAAGAGACACTACAGGAAATGTTGGCTTTCAAAGAGGATAGAAAAGCGAAGTCTGGTTTAAAACAGAATAATAAAGAGAAGCAGAAAGTTTCGAGCGCAGGTATAGCTTACAGATACGTGATGGTCACGTGACCTACTAACAAACAAGCGTGATGTGCAAGGCCACGCCCCCTACAACGAGCGCTTACGATACGGATCAAAACAATACGTTGGTATTAAAATAAGGTGTGGTGTAGTAGTACGGATGGAATTTTTAGCATGACGAGCGCATCTGGTGAAGCCACACCCACGTCTGCGATTCATACGGATTGCTTATAATGTACAAATCGATCAGATTACTACAATCATCCTCCAGAAACATGTGAATAATACTAAACTGGGTTAAAAAAATAAAATAAAAATACCACTATTCAGTTCATTTTGTTGCAAAATATATTCGCCCTCTCATCTGACAGAACAATAAAACAAAACAAAAAAAACGCCATTTTCCATGGCATCCATATTGTTTCCGCCCCCACAACCACTTCAACGCACATCACATCATACTTCAAACTCGTGACATACACACTTCCGAGAAGGACTTGAAGGCAGTGAAAGTCAACTGTCTGCTGAAAACTAACTAGTGTAGTGTATTTTCCGGACTATAACACCTGGCGCGATCCTCCTGCTGAGCTACATAGTGTTTTAATAGCTGAAAACTTTAACATTTTTAAAATATTAGCCAATTCATTAGCATAAGACCCGTGCGTGTCACGTGACCTAAACGTAAGAAGCATAGCCAACCTACAGTTAGCAAATAGTAATCTCTCTAGCTAACTTGTGTCGTAAATTAAGGCGAGATTTATGCTAAATATCCATTTATCAGCTACACAGGAAGAATACGTGGAAAGGAAGAAGGAAGCCTGTAGTGACATTATCTCTTTTTACTTCACGTTATCGAGTGCAAAACCGACCGCGTCATTTGGTTACGTTAGCATTGCTACCTCCAAACTACGACTGCATTTATACTTAGTTGAGCTAACTGTGCTGGTCTGTGTTGTCACCATGGGTGCGTCTCAATCAGCTCCATAGTTCAGCAGTCAGGGCACTGATCAGGCAGGCGGCCATTTTAAGGGCTGTCTCGATCACAAGTGTTCCCTCCCTAGAAAAATCCCACAATGCACCGCAAAACCCAGGAGCATCGATGCACCATGTTCCCTTACTGGAAAAGACATCATGTTTTCTGAAGTGTCTCAGCTCGAAACAAAATTGAGGAATGAACTCTCAGCCAACTGCGTCTACAAATGTAAGTAGCTTGTAATCGTGGCTCTCAAATGATACTCAACTTTGACGTTCTATACGTGGTTTGTTTGATCCTGCTTGACATATTATGACAAAACTACGTGTGATTACATTAACAAATTTATACGACATATAAAACTTAGATATTGTTAAGTTTTTAACTTTTGGTGATGTTTTACAGCACGAGTATGTAGTCATGTCGCCGGAAATTGAGTGTACACCATACACTGATTCACCACCCTACAGAACTTGAGCGCTGGTTGAGACACACGCCGTATTTTCTGTTCAATTAGCCGTCGGCTACGCTTCTTAGACAAAGGTCATGGGACATCACACATATCCGCCTGATAAAAATGGATTAAAAAGCATACATTTCTAAAAAAAAAAAGAAAAAAAAAAGAAAGAAATAAAAGCTAGCTAGCTAGCTAGCTAGCTAGTGTTATTTTGCTGTTACAACGGGAGGCCATTGGTGTGCATTAGCTAAAGATAAACAGCTAGTTTCGAGCTAGCTGGCCCATGTTTAACCGTGGATCTGTCAAGTTTCTCAGCTTAAATCGTCCGCTAAAGCGATATATCAATAACTTAGATAATGCTAATAAAAGATTACAACCAGTGTTTTTAAAAAAAAAAATTAACAGTTTGAGTAGCTCAGTAAATTAAGAATAAAAATAAAAATGTCCGTTTCTTGCATATTTCACATGGAAAAGCGCTCAGCTATTGTCTATGTTTCAGTATAGGGGTGGTTGGTGTGTACACGTTTCACATACGAAGCTGAATGCCATGTGGTGGTTTATAATCCACATGAGGCTAATTGTGAAATGATCCACCCCCAGCACCTGCTATACGGTTAAACCATGTCTTATAATCCGGAATATACGGCACTCGAGTGTACACTCTGAAGTAAACCAGCAGAGACAGAGCAACTGGTGCGTTTCAAACACCAGACACACAGGAAGAGTAAAGGGTAGGAACGCAGCAGGCAGTGACGTCATCGGCTAGGTGCGTCTGCTACTCAGGTGGCATTCCATGCTGTCTGCGTCCATATCATACTGCCCCGCCCCTTCAGCGAGTGATGCTTCTGAAGCGCTGCTCACTATTGGCTGAAGTTCACCTGAAGAGATGACAACTTTAATATAGACACACTAATATCTCCCTCACTACAGACACACTAATATATCCTTCACAACCTCCCACAACTCACTCTGCTCAGTCAGCAAGGTGTCCTCCGTGATGGGCTCCGAGTCTAGGAGGACCTGAGGGAGACCCACCATCCTCACGCCAGGGTCACGCCCCCCTGTGATGTCACCGGCCAGGACATCATCGCTCATCACCATGGCATTCAGGGCCACGCCTCCGACGGCCAGGTCGTAGTCCAGAGGAAGCTCGTCAAGGCATTCTGCACTCGACTGGAGCACGAGGTGTTAAACACACACACACACACACACACACACACACACACACACACACACACACAGTGAGCATTAAAGGGTTAACCTGCTGTATCTCTCTCCCTCCCCATCATTCTCTCTCTACCTATATCTGTCTTCATTTTTCTCTGTCTATCTCTCCCAATCTCGTGCTATCGCTCTCTCCCCATCTTTCTCTCAGCATCTCTGACCATCTCTCTCTCTCACAGCTTTGCTAAGATCGTGGGTCACTAGCACAGAAACTTTGTTTATGCTGAAAGAGATCAAAACTAATATTAAAACAACTGTGTGCGTGTGTGTACCATGAGCCCGAGCGCTTTCAGGATGTTCATTTTACACATGGGACACGTGCGATGGTCCACCAGCCAAGGATCCACACAGCCTTTATGGAAGACATGCCTGCAGGAGGACAGAGGATGAGTGTGAGTGTGTGTGTGCGTGCGTGTGTGTGCACGCATGCTCAGTACCGTGCCCTCACCTGCAGGGGAGAATTCGCACCACATCGTTAGGTTTGTAGCCTTCGATACACACAGCGCAGTTATCAAAGTCTGACTCCGTCTCCTGGAGAGGTACATGTACACACACACACACACACACACACACACACACACACACACACACACACAAAATACCATTAGCCCCATGTCATATTTAACATTTTTTATTTTCCCCCATTTAATAACTTACATATGAACACACAGATACTAAACATATAGTAGGTGCAAATGTTTGTACACCCTCAGGACAAAATAAGTGTGTGTGCAAACTGGTCAGAGTGTATTTAGTAATGTTCGCTTGTTCGGTTAGGATATCAACGCTGCAGGGTGTGTGTGAGTGCGTGCGTGAGAGAGAGAGAGTGAGTGAGTATTCACCTGGTCTCCTTTCCTGATGGTTCGAACTTGGAGCTGACTGATGGCCTTTTTAGCTGCATCACCGAGTCGCCTCTACACACACACACACACACACACACACACACACACACACACACACACACACACAGAGGTACGTAGTGATTTAAAATCAGTTCATCATCAGATCATACTCTCTCTCTCTCTCTACCTCAGTGTTGTTCTCTTTCTCTATGAATCTCCCTGTCTTTCTCTGTCTCCCCCTTTCTTCCTCTCTCTCTCTACACACTTCTCTCTCTCTCTCTCTCTCCATCTCGTTCTGTTTATCAGATATCGGTGTTTGCACTAACTGCCATCTCTCACTACATCTCTTATTTTTCCCCCTTGCATGCGCTCGCACACACATGCACAATCGCAGCTGTGAGAAGAAAGCAGAGGTAAAAAAAAGTGCAGCAGCAGCAGAATCAGTCCTAATGGCTGTCTTCCTTCTCGTCTCTCACTCACGCTCAGCTCTGCTCATCTCTGAATCTGATCACGCTGCACATCAGAACACCGGCGCCGGAGAGAAGACTGCACTTTTACCACATTACACATACAGCACTGACACTCCTGCACTAAACACACTTTTCACTAAATAAATAACTAAATAAATAATCAAATAAATAAACAAACAAATGCCTTTAATGCAATTCACACTTCACTGTTATCTTCACAGGTGTGTGAGAGCACGCTCTTCTCTTGTGTGCGTGTTCACCTTGTTGTGGTGTACGTTCTCGTTTTTTTTTCTGGTCTCAGTACCTGGCATGGAGATATTTGTGTGTGTGTGTGTGTGTGTGTGTGTGTGTGTGTGCGTGCGTGCGTGTACCTGGTTGCGGTCTCGGGCATTGGCGTATCTGAACCTCTGGATGTAGTAGAAGACGAGCCATGCCAGCGAGATGATCATGAGGACGATGAAGGAGATGGAGACGAAGACGACGGACGTCCGGCTCACGTACTTCTGCAGGTTGCGCGTCCCGATGGTGATGTGCATGTTCACCGTCACGTTCCTCTCCAGTAACAGCACCAGCTCACGGCCTTTGTGCTCGGGGATCATGATCGCCACCACGTCACCCGTACCTGAGAGAGAGATAGAGAGATAAAAAGAGAGACAGAGCGCGATAGAGGCAGAGAGAGAGAGACAGATAGAAAGAGAGACAGAGAGAGAGACAGACAGGAAGAGAGACAGAAAGACAGACAGTGGGAGAGAGACCGACCGAGAGATAGAGAGACAGACAGACAGAGAGAGAGAGAGATCGAGAGTAAACGTTTTGAAGAGTGACATCCTGACATTCCAGTCTATACACATCATATTAACGCTTCCAAAGGTATAATAAAAACAGTTATAAAGCGTTATAATTCTGAAAACCTATTACAATAGTAGTGTTAGTATATAGCTAACGCCTTATGAATGCATTATACCATGATCTATTATAAACAGTGCTCATAACACATTATAACACCAATTCCAAAGAAACAGAGTTCCTTTATGCAGTGCGTTCTTTTTTTGTGTAATTATACAATCTGCATTATTAATTTATAATGCATAATAAAGATAGCCAGAATAAATTTAACACTTCCTCAAACTGACCTAAATATTATTGATCACAACATTACTAGGGAAAAAAATGGAGCGAGAGCATTACGCCATCCTTCTGAGAACGCTGAACGAGAAAGAAACTAGAAATAATCAAGAAAACCGGTGCGACGAGTTCTGTTTTGTTTATACGCCCGGTTCTGTGTGAAGGCATTCATCAGCACCGAGACACAAACTTCCACCCTTGAGTTTTCCATTTCTGTTCTACCGATGAGGAAAACAGGCGTCGTAATCAAGTTAAGTGCGTCCAAATAGTTATGAAGAAGAAACATCAGGCAAAAAGAAAATGCTCACATGGACATTTTCTACTTTCCTCAGATGTATTCGATCCGCCGTAACACGTGAAACGTCTGCAGTATCCCTCGTGTTTGCGTCACCTCTCTTGAGAATCGGCGCTAACCGCTGAGTAACGAAAACGACTAGCGGTTTAATTAGCGTGAAGGAAAGCGATTTAGACAATAACTGTAAATGACACGATTTTAACGTGAGTAATTTTATTTATTGACTTTCAGTTCCATAAAACATCAGAATGAAGCCTTATTTAGCATTCAAATCATATAAATCAAGCCATTCCAGATTCAAAATGGCCGACAGTGCAGGAATTTCCCCCCTGCTATGTGATCTAGCATTGCATTTTTAAAAACGAAAACAACTCGACACCGGTTTGAGGAGCGCATGTGATGATTTTCTTAATCATTTCTGGTCCTAATCTAACGCTAATTGTTAGCTACGTTAGCATCGTTGCCTCAGAGAAACACAGAAGAAGCAGATCTGTCGTATTCCAGACATGTCTTAGTGTTTTGTGAAAAATAAATAAAGCAAATAGTGATTGATTAAGAATAAATAAGAAATAATATGAAAAATAAATATTTAAAAAATGCTCTGATCCTAAGTGTGTTAGTATGATTTATTTTTACCTCAGGAAAACTCTAGCATCTCTGCTAAAGGCTACTGAGCTGTATTTATTTTCTCTACTCATATAATATCTCAGTACTTTAAAGCTTATTAACATATAAAAATTACTGTCAAAAAAAATAAATAAAATAAATTAGCTACTCTCCGGCTAACTCCTGAGAGGATTTTAGTTGCTATGACAGCAGAAGGATTGCAAACACTTCAGTTTATTATTTTAAATTGCTGTCGATATTGTTTTAATAAAGCGTGTAAAAAGTTTAATATCCTACATCTGTGATGATTTATGATATTTCTGTCTCTGGAGAGAATTGTTATAAGCACTTCGCTAACGTCTCTGATGTAATTGCTGAATAAACCACCAGTTTTGCAGTTTAGCTCATGGCTAACGGGGACATACGCTAATAAAAACAGATTTTTATTCAAGTAAATGGTGAATGGCGCACTTATATAGCGCTTTTATCCAAAGTGCTTTACACTGTGTCTCATTCACCCATTCACACACACACACACACACACACACACACACACACACACACACACACACCAATGGTAGCAGAGCTGCCATGCAAGGCGCTAACTTGCCATCGGGAGCAACTTGAGGTTGTGTGTCTTGTGCAAGAACATTTCGGTATGTGGAGTCACATGGGCCAGGAATCGAACTGCCAACCCTACGATTAATGGACAACCCGCTCTACCAACTGAACCACAGCCGCCCCAAGTTTTCAAGTTTTCAACACTTGGAGATTGAAATTAAACAACATTAACTCGAACAGTTTATATTTCTTTCTAGTGGACAAGTTTGATCTGGATTAATAGATTCCATTACAGACCACCAGAAACACATTAAAACCCAGGAAACAGAACAAAATATCTTCTGATGCTTCCTTCTTTCTTTCAGAAACAAATAAATTTCTCATGAGATTTTTATTTTTACTGTTGTTAAATATGTCGAGTACCGATTACGTCGAGTACCAAATACATCGTGATGCGATATATTTGCCGTATCGCTCTCTCTGTATTATCAAAACGATACACAAAGGGATTTCAGGTCTGAATATTGTGACTTTTCCTGCCTTTTCTCTCCTTATTTCTTCTTTTCCTTCCTTACTTCTTTCTTTCCTTCTCCCTTTCTCCTTTCTATCTTTAGTTCTTTCCTTCCTCCTTTCTATTTTCACTTCTTTCCATTTTTTAAAGATCTTTGTGTATTTTTTTTACAGCTGATTTCCAATCCTTCTTTTACCTTTCTTTTTTCATTCCTTCTTTACTCTTCCTTTATTCTTTCAGTTCTTTCTTTCCTTCTCTCTAACTCTTTGTTTCTTCTCTCCTCCAATCATTTGCACTACGTTTCTTCCTTTACTTCTTTCCTTCCACCTTTTATCTTCCTCCCTTCCCTCTTTCTTTCATTCCTTCACCTTTGTCTTTCCTCATTCATTTTCTTTGCTTCCATCTTCTTCTTCTTCTTCCTTCACTTGTCTTTCTTTAACTTTCTTTCAACAGTTAGCTTTCTCCTTTCTATCTTCAGTTCTTTCCTTCCTCTGTTCTATTTTCACGTCTTTCCTTTTTTTATATCCTTGTGCCTTTCTTTACTGCTGTTTTCTTTCCTTCTTTTACATATCTTTCTTTCCTTTCACCTTTTATTCTCTTCCTCCCTTCCCTTTCTTTCATTCCTTTTTCATTTTCTTACTGCTGTCCTTTACTTGTCTTTCCTTCTGTCTTTAGAACCTTGGCCTCCTCCTTTGTCTTTATTTCTCTCCTTTCTCCCTCCCTTTAACTATTTCTTTCCTTCCCTCCTTCCTTTCCCCATTCCTGCCTTCCTCTCTTCTTAACTTTTCTTTACTTCTGCCTTTCTTTCGTTCCTTCTCTTTCTGTCTGTTCTACAGTTCTTCCCTCCTTCCTTTCCTGTAGTTATTTTTCTTTTATAGTGTACTGAACGGTATCTTTATGAATCTGTCACTCAGTCTAACGGAAACACCACACGCAGGTTCAGGTGAGATGTTCAGTGACTGTGATTACAATCTCAGGTGTTGATGTGACTCAGGTGTATACCGGTGTCTGTGTGTTGCTGTGTGAGTGGAACATATTGAGCGGGTCGTTTGGGGAATTACCCGGATGTGGCATGGTGATGGTCTCATTGGCGTTGGAAGCCCCGACGTTAAAGATGACCACGGCGGAAGCGTTCTGTCCGGACGCGTGGCGGATTTTATCCCTGAATGTGCAGTTTCCGTGCGTGACCAGGGCGATCCACGAGCCGGCTCGGTCGGGAACAGCGAAACGCGTGTTGGGGTCGCAGGCGTGACGCTCGCGCGCCGACGCCGCCGTGGCGAGCAAGCCCTTGGCGTCGCGCTTGGGAGAATGCTCTCCGTAGTGACCGCACTCGCTCTTCTCGGTGCGCAGCTGCGCTGTGTCCGGGTCCACGTATGTGACGCTGACGAAGGCCGTGTACCACTCCTCCTTCTCCGCCGCGAAGTCCAGGCACGGCGCGCGCACCGAGCACAGCGACACGAGCCACACGGACAGCGCGAGGCCGCGGCACGCCTCCGTTACCGAGCGCCACATTCTCCCTGTTCTGTCCGGTGCAGAGGCGCGAGCGCGTCCGTTTCTAACGCTGGTCCATGTTATGCTCTCGTGCGTCGCATTCCAAATGGCGCCCTAATCCCTACGTACTGTTCCCTACATCTGACAGTCACGAGCACCGTGTGTATGTGTGTGTTTGGCGCTTACGTTACGGATTTTAATAAACAGCTGAACGAGTTTTTTTGCTCGTTGAGTCACGATGCGCCCACATTCCGTCACATAAACACCACCGTAGTGTTTTCCAACCTGGACGCGTCCCAAACCGACTCCACTATCCTCAACAGCACAGGTGCATTGTGGGAATCCCTGATAACGCACAGCGCGCTATAAAGTGAGCAATGCGCGGATCGGAAAACAGCCCTGAAGTTTTCTTCTCCTAGCCTGTCGCGGTTTGTTTCCGGTGACGTCACAGAGGACGTCAGCAGCAGCGGCATCTAGTGGTGGAGTTAGAAAATGCACACAGAACATAAACAAACAAACAAACAAATAAATAAATAAATGTAATTTATAGAGACAAGCCGTTTTAGTTGATTGTTTGACACACACGTGCCTTTATTAACAACCACATGTAACAAAAACTGGACAAATAGTTTAAAATTCAAAAATCTGTTTGCATCTTTCCTTCCTATCCTTTTTGTTTATCGTTTTCTTTCTTTCTTGTTTGTTTCTCTTTCTTTCTTTCTTTCTTTCTTTCTATTTAAGTTAGTATTTATTCATTTATCAGAATAAATTCTGTATCCAAATCCCTAAGTTTGTATATTCTCCTCTTTAATAATATATTTTCTCACTTGCCCCACTGAGGAAAACGAATACACCAAAGTGAATTTCAGATGTCTGTTTTCAGAGTCCACCTCTGTTGCACTTAAAACAGCTGTAAAATATGCTTAGTCTCTCCCTTCACCATAACCAACCCTGTGTTCACACTGACAACTGGTTGCTCATCATCTTGTGGGATTATAGTAACCGGAAACAAGAACTCTACCTCATTCTTCCCATCTGTCATCCAGAAAACAATGTCATTACTGAAAGTCTCAGTGCTCTCATGCTCATACATGACCACACCAGTATCCAAGTCGTCCAGCGTGAAGAATTTCCTATGCGATCCAAGAACTTTTAGAGTTCCATGGCGCAACCCATGGAGTACAGATATCCTGACATCTGTATGGTTGTCTTCATCACTTATGCACAGGTTTAGATTGCTGGAGAGTGGTCTGGACTGGCAATCAAACAGAAACTGACCAGCATTCAAAGTAACAACTGGAGCTACTGTATTCATGGGCATTACCACAATCATAAAAGAGAAGGGATCTGATGTAGAACCTTCTTGATCAACAACCTCAAACTCAGTGTGTAGAGCCTTCTGGGAATCAGAGTCCTCTCCTGGAGGCTTGAAAGCAACTCTCAGGGTTTTCATTGTAAGTCAGTTTTGAGCAGTAATGTTAATCTTTGTGACTTCCATTCACTTCACATGAAACGAAGAGGAACAATTAGATGTCAATATACTGTACGTAAATGTAGTGTTGATCACCCATATCACCACCACGCCTCTCTGAGCTCCTAACCTCTCTGAGCTCCTATATCCCTTCTCTCCTGCTCAGATTCTCATTAGTGAAGGGCAGAGCTTTCAGTGCCGTAACTCTCAAACTATGGAATGCTGTCTCCCAGGGCCTTTGTGACCGCTCGTTCCTTTCCTTTATTTAAAATGGGCCTTTTCTCCCAACACTTTCCTAATAAACTTAAGTGTTAGAGCGGTGCGCCATATATAATACAATATAATATTATCATGACTTTAATCTACCCACCAGCATGTTTTTGGAAGGTAGGCGGAAACCAGAGAACCAAAAGGAAACCTGCATTTTTGTTGCTACAGTTTATTCAGTAAACAATTTTTACAGTTTTGAGAATGATGAAGGAATTTAAGTCGTACAATAGCAAACATTCAAATATAAAAATAGGATTATATTAGTTTCAGGTATTGTCTATGACACTGAAAGAAATAATAATCTATATGTAACATCCAGTTGTAGTTAGTCAAACCATCACTAACACATACAGTTTCATTAATAACAAAGATCATGTTTTTTTTTTTAGACTTCTTCTGTTTTGAATCAAGTGTACTATCGCATATTTTCATTAAAAAATATAAAAATAAAAGTTTTCATGTTCAGACAGCTAAAAACTCCCTGGTGTTCTAGCTCATGTACTTTTGAAAAATACTTAACATTGAATTTGTTTTTTAAAAAAAACAAAGAGACAGGGTTGGCCAGGGTTGTTTAAAACTGCAAGCGGTATAACCCTGCATCCACACTAACGAGCGGCAAAGCAACAGGTTCGTTTTCCTATGTATGTGCAGCAATGTGCAACAGGGGCAGTGACAAAGTGGCATGCGACGTGATTGTTTCTCAACTTGATGCAAATTAGGTATGACTCTATACTCTATAAAGTAACAAATCTAACAATTCGATAGGCTCAAATGATTCCTCGGAATGATCATATGGTGAGTGTGGTACGGCTTTTTTGTGTGTTTTTTTTTTTTTTAGTTCTCCTCTCACAACTATAGCTCCTACACAGTAATTACATCATATGGGCCTCAACTTGAAAAAATGACCTCTCATTAAATGTATATAGTGACATTATGAAGAAAAATAAAGCTTGGAAGAAAGGTAGCAGAGATTGATGTTGACTCTGAGGAGTGTTTGTAGCTAGTACAGTTAGCTTGCACTGCTAATATGCTAAAAGCTACTACAAAGTTAAGCACTTAACATGTCAATCAAACAACCAATTTTCACACTGATTAGAGTGTTACTTCATTTGTGTTTAACTAATTAGAATATGATATATACAGCAGGCAAATGGCGTTGTCTCTGCTAAGTGTGCATAGCTAGTAGTACACAGGTAAGTACTGCTTATCTGCTAACAAAGCAAATAAAATGGCATGGCACATGACGTGCGTCAAGCAATCTGTTTCAATCTTTTTTTTTACGCATCAAAATATTTGAATACATTTTAAATACATTCCAGTGTAGGAAATCGTGTGCTGTAGGTTACACAATTTTGGTTACTACACTTTCTCATAGGAACTAAAATCGCTGGATGGAAGGTAAACACTCACAAGTGACAACAGTAGCACTCGTGCCACACCCACAACAGACAGCAAGCATTGTGACATAATGGACTTGTCACCTGCTAGTGTGAACACAGTTTAAGCAGTTGCTTAGGCCCCTGAGCCACCAGGGGGCCCCGTACGTAAGCATTTATCATTATCGTAATAGACACTTTTCGCCACTTATTTTATTTGTCACAGAAGAATTTATAACATTGAAACAATATCTTTTGGGAATAATGGACAGGCTTTTGCAGTGGGAACCCCTGTGGTCTGCAAAGTGTGTATGGGTTTTACTGTGTGTCATCCAAATTAATTTCAGTAAAGTGGTCCGCAGAATCGTTCCCTGAAACACATAAATATACATGAATATCATAAACAGTATGGTATACGCTCCCACATACACTGTACGACTGAAAAGATCGATAAATATAGTGTATGTCAGTGGATTAGAGACTAACATCCTACTAACAGTAGGAAAATTTAGGAAACACTCCCCCCCCCCCCCCCACCCCACCCCCGACAAGACGACAATCCCGAACACTTGTGTTCTATTGGCTCATGAGCAAACCATGCTTTAGTTCACTTGGATTACATTGCAAACATTAGAAATGAAGCTTCCTGTTTGTACACACCGGTGTCCGTGTCGTTGTTGTTGTTTTCGTTGTCGTTGTCCGTAGGTGTTTCGTCTGTGGCTTGTTTCACAGGTTCAGGTTCTCCACCAATCAGCTCCAGGTCAAGATTAAACTCCACCTTCTTCACCGGCGAACTCAGACTCAAATCAGACGTGAAGCTATCCTCTTCCGGACCACTCTGCTGCTCTGAAGGGCAGAGAAAAGAAAGGTAAAGGATTGTCGCTTAAACACATGATCAAGCTGAGACTAGTCTCGCAAGCTGGCCTTGCAGGCGTAGCTAAATCTGTTCCCCCTTCTGAACCGCCCACTTTCACACAAAGAGGCGATTTATCTGATTAATGACCAATCACAAACCTTTACTCATCAGCAAACATGCAAGATTATCTCTGACACTGGAGAATACTTTCGTAAATGTTCAATAAATGCATTTACAGTACGTCGAGTGTCCACTGTACAAGTCCCTGTGAATGAGCTGTTACTACAGAAACGGTAAGGTCTTACAACTAGTGCGATAATATAAACCTGTGATTTACAGCAGCAATACTGTCAGACCAGTCTGAATCATGAACTCAACAGAGCTAGATCAAATGATCATTAGTGCAGTGAAGCTTTACCAGAGCACGGAGTCTGGTCAGCCGTCTCTCCAGAACATCCGTTGGCTACGGGACTGTTTTTGTTAGGATTGTCCTCCTTGACGTAGTCCAGGTTCATAGTTGATCCTGTGCAAAGAGGCAAATAAAGGAGTAAGTTAGTAAAAAAAAAAGGATAACTTTTCTTACAGAAAGGGCAGCTCCATAGACACGAGTCATGCTCTCAACAGCGTTTCCATGACAGCATTTTAGCGTTAAACCCACATCCGTCATACAGTGGCTCATGGTGGTTTTAATTGCCTCAGTGCGGAAGATTAGCGCCAAAAAATAACCCATTTTTCAATCCTAAAACTACCCACATGGCTCTTCACCAGTTTTTCATCTAAGGTTCTTTCTGATAATCCTGTCATAGCCTTCACATATCATGAGCATCACATAAGGCAATGGTGGAACATTTATGAAAGGTGACGTTTGAGGTTTTTACCGTAGGTGACTTAGCGAGAACCTTCATTTTCATCATGGATCAACTCGCAGAGGTTGTTACTTTAATTGTTTGCCCTTACATAGTTTATTAGAATGTATAGAGCGTATACAAAGTGCTTCACACCAGTGTTATAAATGCAAATTTGTATTTACGTTTGTTGAAGGGAATTCAAATCAGCTGGCATTTGAGATTCAGAAATACATGAAGATTTTCCTGATGATTTCATGAATCATCGAGAAAACAGATCAGGCGTTGTGTAAATAGATTCTAGATGTAAATACATCTGACGTATCAGACAAGCTCGGTAGGTTCTGAAGTCTAGGCCAAGACCACAGAGAGGTGCAGGGTGGGCCTGTGGGCCTCAATACAACTCTCTATGAACGGCTCCAGAAATGACGTGTAATGAATTCAGTTTCAGTGGTTAGGCTAAAAACCAGATGAGGAACAACGTGTGCTTCTGACAACCGTTACCGTTATCTCAGCTGTAACTTTAACTCTAGTTTAGTCGTTTATTTAGCAATAAATTGAATAATACATCTGTTGGGATGCAACACAGATAAATCCCTGTAAAAAATAATTTACTCTTATGGTTCTGATGATGTAAAAGTAAAAGTTAAATGTTTATATTAAACATCTCTCTCTCTTTCTCTCTATCTCGCTTTTATTTTTCTTTCTGTTTACCTCTAAAATACTCTCTCTGTCTCTCTCTCCGGCTTTCTTTTCTTACTCTATATATGTCTGTGTCACTCTCACTCTCTGTCTCTATCTCTCTGTGTCACTCTCTTTCTCGTGCTGTCTTTCTATTTCACTTTCTGTCTCTCTCTTTATCTCTCTGCCACGCTCTCACTCTCTCCGTCTCTCCCTCTATCACTGTGTCACTCTCTGTTGCTCCCTCTATCGATGTGTCACTCTCTCTATCTCTCTGACACTTTCCTTTTCCCTCTGTCTCTCCCTCCATCTCTCCGTTACTGTCTTTCTTTCTCACCCCCGTTTCGCTCTTTTTCAAACTCTCTGTCTTTCTCGCTCTTTCTCGCTTCTTCATCATCCTAATCAGAGGGATGTAAGCTTTCTTGCCTTTGGTTTGTTCGAAGGTACCCGTGTGCTCCATGCTCCGGAGCGGAGTGTCATGCTCGCTGATCGTCAGGTCAAAGGAGTATCTCTGGACACGCACACACGCACACACACACACACACACACACACACACACACACAAGATTAATCAGCCATTTCCGGACCTCAATGTTTATCCTATTTTTTCTATAAAACTATTTTTAAAAATCAATTTCTTCGTCTTGCCTTTCCTTTCTTCCAAAGAATGTACAAGATGACAGCAAGGACGATGATGATAATGAAGATGAAAATGAGAAAGAAGATCCCTACAAATGAACAGAAAACACACATATGTGAATAATATGGACTTTAATAAATAGATCATAAGACCTTATTTAAAACATTGCGTCTGCTCATTGTTGAAAGAAGCACAAACACATCAACTCTTACCTGCAGCTTTACCAGAGGAGCCTGCAAACACAAATACACAGTTATGTAAGCGTATGAACTGTGCTCATTATAATTATGTACAGATCACATGGTCAGTGAAGGTTTGACACCCCATATCACCTTGCAGTAACAATGATCTAAAAATCCTCTCAGAATTCCTGTCAGATTAACTCAAATCAGCTAGCTAGCATTAGCTTTAAATATTATGAACATTTATGAATACGACCTAAAAATAAATCCTCTAAGAAATCCTGTCAGATTATCTCATATTAACAAGCTGTCTAACAGCTGTAGTCAAGATTATGAATATTTACAAAATATGACCTAAATACCCTCATAGCTCAATAGCTCATACTATCTAGTTAATGAGCTTTAGCTGTGAGGACTATAAAATGTATGAATATGACCTAAAAGACCTCTCAGAAATCCTGTCAGTTTAGTTTATATCAGCTAATTAGTCAGTATTCACAGTGAAGCCTGCAAATTTAGGACTACAACATAAAAAATCCTGTCAAGTTAGCTCATATTAGCTCATTAACTAGCATTAGCAGTAAATGTTATGAATCCTCGCAGAAGTCCTGTCAGGATCGCTCTCACTAGACAGTATTAGCTGTGAATATTATGAAAATTTGTAAATATGACTTCAAATTCCTCTCAGAAATCAAGTCACGCTAGCTCATTTCAACTAACTAGCCAGCATTAGCTGTGAATATTCTGAATATTTGTGCATATAACCTAGAAATCCTTTCAGAAATCGAGTCAGCTAGCATTAGCAGTAAAGATTATAAACATCCTCTAGCTCATGAAGGCTTATCTCCATGTGCAAAAGGTTATTTTAAGCATATTTTTCAGTAATATAGTTACTAAAATGAGGAATGTAAGTGTTGTAGGAAGTTTAGGTAGTACTGGGCTTATGGATTTTTTTGTGTTGCACTGAGGTAAAAGTAAGTGTACATAAAAGCAACAGACTGAAGAAGAAAGAGCGCGAGATTGTTGTGGTTAGTGCATTTAAAGAAAAAAAAGGAAATGACTACATGTGCGCTCTCTCTCTCTCTCTCTCTCTCTCTCTCACCTATACACACACACACACACACACACACACACAGCTAAACTTTATGAAGATTTAGTGTCTGAAAATGCTCAAGTTTGTCAGGAAGTCACAGGCAGCTGTTGGTTTCAAGAGGCTAAGACTGTGTGTATGAATTCACATTTGTGTGACTGCGGATCACCAAGATTCATTTGTCAGATGCTTGTATATATATATAAAAAAAAAGGGAAAAAAGGCTAATCTTAACCTTTCGCTGCTATGAAACAAAAGAGTGAAACCTACCATGCGTAAGGGTGTACAAAGTTTTCCACACAATAGTGTGTATTATTAGATACTGCTAGCAGGCTGTACTTTTGATTTGAATCACTACATCTTTCTGGGGTTTTTTTTAGAGCAACACACTCTGGAGAAAGACAGCAGCACACCCACGCAGACCGGCTCAGTGTGTTCCTGTGCAATTTATTTAGATTTGTGTGCTTGTGTTCCTGTTGGGTTTCCCTTGTGTACTTGTGTTCCGCTTGTGTACTTGTGTTCCTGTTGTGTTCCGCTTGTGTACTTGTGTTCCTGTTGTGTTCCGCTTGTGTACTTGTATTCCTGTTGTGTTCCGCTTGTGTACTTGTGTTACTGTTGTGTTCCCCTTGTGTACTTGTGTTCCTGTTGTGTTCCGCTTGTGTACTTGTATTCCTGTTGTGTTCCGCTTGTGTACTTGTGTTCCTGTTGTGTTCCGCTTGTGTACTTGTATTCCTGTTGTGTTCCGCTTGTGTACTTGTGTTACTGTTGTGTTCCCCTTGTGTACTTGTGTTCCTGTTGTGTTCCGCTTGTGTACTTGTGTTACTGTTGTGTTCCCCTTGTGTACTTGTGTTCCTGTTGTGTTCCGCTTGTGTACTTGTGTTCCTCTTGTGTTCCCCTTGTGTACTTGTGTTACTGTTGTGTTCCGCTTGTGTACTTGTGTTACTGTTATGTGTGGTCTCTGTGGCTCTGTTTCTTCTTTGAAGTGATCAGTGCTCTGGGCGTTCCTGTAATCGCTCTGTTATCACATTAAAACCGTCGCTAACTGCCTCTGAGCGCCACCTGCTCACACCTCGGCTTTAACTCCATGACCACATGCAGTACTGCGCAGTTTTATTTCTGTGATGTGTACTGAAGAGTGCAGCGCTTGTGTCCGTGCAGAGAGAGAGAGAGAGAGAGAGAGAGAGAGAGAGAGAGAGAGAGAGAGAGAGAGAGAGTGCAGATACATTTTCAACTCTAAAATGGGATCAAATGCAAAAATGTTTCTGCTTCTATTCTGTATATTTAACACATTAAATGAAAATACTGTTTATTTCTTCCTGGTTAAATATTATAAATACTCTCTCTCTCTCTCTGACATCTGCCCCCCCCCTCCTATTTTTCTGTCTCTCTCTGTCTCCCTTTCTTTATCATACACTCTTTCTGTCTGTCTTTATGTCTCACTCTCTATCGCTCTCTCTGTCTGCATTTTCTGTCGTCTAATGGCATCGAGCAATACATTATTCTGTAAAATGTAATCAATTTAAATATAACAGTATAAAAGTGAGCTGTGTGTGTTGTGTGTGTGATCTTAATGTCTTGTGTTTTAAAACGTTATTTTAAAGTAGAGAAAGTGAAATCCTCTGGCTGCGTATCTCTTACCTCTTACATTTCTCAAAAACTGCATAGAACTGCACGCTCACACACACACACAAATGCACGCAGGCATGCACGCACACATGCACACAAACTCACGCACTGCACTGACCTAATTCACTCCACAGAGAAACTCAGACCTGATCAACACACACACACACACACACACACACACACACACATGCATACACATGCATACACACACATTGTGTTGATTGGATTAATACTTATTAGTGTGAATGTAAACACACTGTGTGTTAGAGTTTTGTCTGTGTGTATGTGTGTGAGAGAGAGAGCAAGAGAGATAGAGAGAGAGTGTGTATGAGACTGAGTGTGTGTGTGTATGTGTGTGAGAAAGGGAGAGAGTATGAGACTGTGTGTGTGTGTGTGTGTGTGTGTGTGAGTGTGAGAGAAATAGAGAGAGAGAGAGAGATAAATGTATATAAAGAATGAAATGTACTGTGTCCTACCTGGGCTAGATGCCATGGTGATAGATGCCATGGCGCTAGATGTCATGGCGGTAGATGTCGTGATGGTAGATGCCGTGGTGGTAGATCCCATGGTGGTAGATCCCATGGTGGTAGATCCCATGGTGGTAGATCCCATGGTGTTTGTGATGTGCTCACTGTGTTTTTCATTGCTGTGATCATTGGTGTGTGAGTTGTTACTGTGAGGAGGTGATGTGTCTGGGCTAGCGGTGGTGTTCACTGCCTCAGATTCCTCAGTATCATTCCGATAATCTGAGACAGATTCCGCTGTGGTCCGTAAACTATCAGAAGTCATACTGTTTTCTGTAGTGAAGCCTGAAACACCAGTGACCATGCAGACGCACAACACGGCAACTAGAGAGAGAGAGACAGAGAGAGAGACAGAGAGAGAGAGACAGCAAGAGACAGAGCGAGAGAGACAGAGAGTGAGAGAGACAGAGAGTGTGAGAACGAGAGAGACAGAGAGAGACAGAGAGAGAGAGACAGAGAGAGAGACAGAGAGAGACAGAGAGAGAGAGAGAGTGAGAGAGACAGAGAGAGAGAGACAGAGAGAGACAGAGAGACAGAGAGAGAGCGAGAGCGAGAGAGAGAGACAGAGAGAGAGACAGAGAGAGAGAATATTAATTAAAATTTTTTGTAGAAAACAGTAAAACAAAACATGTGATAATAAAGCATTCATTTTAAGAGAAGAAAGTCTTTCAATTTATTAATATTCTAATGAAGTTTTCAGTTTTTTTTCTCCCTTTTGTGTATCTGCTCCAGACATTTTTTAACAATAAAATTCCAGTCCCACGCACTCCTGCAGTTATTTGTTGCTGATGATGATTTCTACTGAAGTTCTGGTTCTGAATGTACACTCCTGATCCTGAGCAGGATGAAGCAGTTCGTGCAGGTGAGTGAATGAAGGCAGAAATCACGCAGCACCATTTACCGCTTTCCACATGACTGAGGTCATCTTTCTGCATATCTAACTGCCCACGCTCCTGCAACTTCCGCCTCCACTCGTGTGGGATCGCAGTTCCAATACACACCTTGCGTTCGTACCACAGATCTTTTTCTTTATTACTTATAACAATATGGTCGTTTCCCCCAGCATGCATCGGATAACAATATTCTTTAAGACGTTTCTGCGGGTTTCCTCCTGCTCATTTCCCGGAGATTTGATTCTGAATTTGTTCGAGATGGAGGAGAACAATTTTAAAGTCGAAAAAAATTATTCTGAAGGAACGCTGTCAGACTTTCGCAAATATTCACCAACTCTGAAAACCATTCTACAGGTGCATCTCACAAACATTCCAATATGGTGGAAAAGTTCGTTTTATTTTGAGACACTGGATTTTTGATTTCCGTGAGCTGTAAACTGTAATCATCGAGATCAAAACGAAAAGAAGGCTTGAAATATTTCACTTTATGTGTAATGAATCTACAATATATGAAAGTTCCTGAACCTTTCCACGATTTTTTGAGATGCACCTGTATATTCAGGGGCAGGACGTTTACATAAAAATAAAAACAGTGGCTCTGGGATTTGAACAAACTCCCTTCTGATCAACAGAAAACGTAGAACAGGTTGCAGGGAAAAAAAAGAAACGTTAGACAAAATATAATAATAAATATAGGAGTAATAACTGAGTAATTAATGATTTGTTCTGTATTAATACGCCTCGAATAACGCAGATGTCCTGTATAAACTGACCAGGTAAATAAAAATCAGACTTCTCTTTTGATAATGAGGCAAAACCATGGTTTAAAACCGCTTAGTGACCAGAAACAAGATCTCAGAACGTTCCGAGTGATTTGAAATGAATTCACAGTAAATTGAAAATAGCATTTATTTATTTATTTATTTTTAAAATGACGCTCTGGTAATATATAATGATGTAAATATATACAGTATAGTAACTGATTGAGTTACAAAAAGAAACAAAAAAAGAAACATCCCCTAACGTAGGCTATTAATATATATATATTTTTTAAGGTCAGAGGTTAGAGCCACATGGCTGGATAAAGCTCGTAAAGCATAACAGATCTTCTCTCAGTTCTCATAGACAAAAAATGTTGTTTTTTTTTTAAATCAACCAATGAAAGAATAAAACGAGTCTTACCCAGAGCAAAAGCAATCAGATGAACACAGCTTTGAGACATCTTTTCTTTTATCATCAGTATCTCTCCCAGCACTTGTTAGTTAAGTCGCACCTCATGCACACGAAATGGCTTCTTGTTTCCACTTTGGTTTTCGTCAGAGTGAGCGTCATCGCTGTATGCAAGACTGCCAGTCTTGAACAGGATGCCTGCATGCACACACTCTCTCTCTCTCACACACACAGAGTGTGTTCTAACCGCTCACAGGAAATCAAACACAGAAAACCGTGAGATGTTTGGATGATGATGATGATGCAGCCTAAGCAGCTGTTTTGTCTAATATCAAGATCTTCTCAAACTCATGGAAACCACCAGGTCTGAAGAGAAAAATGAGGCACTGTATGTCATGATGATGCTCTGTTATGGAGGCTCTATTATACTTCTTTCTTTAAAGTATACATTAAAACAAGACGTGCCCTTGGAACATCACGCAGAAGCTCACCAATCTCTTTGTTGTCTCCTCATATCTCCAGGGTTCGATCCTGACCTCAGATTACCATCTAACATTCTTTTAACGTTCCCACAAGGTCTCTGTGGGCTTCGTCCAAGTTCTCCGGTTTCCTCCCAGGAGCTCGGCTTTATTCCCACTTTGCACCTTGAGTTCTCCCAGGCAGGATCTTCTCCGTATCCACATTATTTCCAAAACTGAAAGACAGAATTGATTTTATGCATATCCAGTACACACACTATACGGCTATAGAGTTTGTGGACACCTGACAGTCACACCCAAAATGTGCTTCTTGAACATCTCATTGCAGATTTAACACCCCCCCCCCCCCCCCCTTTTTTTTTCTTCTTTTATTATAATCTCTACTCTTCTGGGAAGATTTTCCACTAGATTCAGTCAGGTACCCTGTGTGTCCCACTGCCTCCATTGTGACATTCAGACCGTTGCTGTGCAGCTCAAATCAGTCGCTCCAGGATTACACGATCGCAGAAATCAACACAAATATCAAGGAAACTGCAATTTTTCAAAATTACCGCAGATTTGGGCCAAAACGCGTCATGTGACGTCATCACGACACGCATGGAGTACGGCTTAAAGGTCTCGCTTACCAACAAACATCACTGCGAAAGACCGTGCAAAGCTATTTCTTGCGAATGCAATTCCTCCATTTCAAGTAGCTTTGGGGAAAAAATCGCGTTAAAATCGAGCTTTTCTGTACGGACGCCGCACAGCGCGTCCGAACAGCTACAGCTCAGGCCATTATACTGATACGATCAATAAACATTACATGCCACAGCGCTGCTCTGGATTGTGATTGGTCAGAAGAGAAGAGCAGCTCTCACAGTCGTGTAATGCGTTATCGTTTCTATAGTAGCGGCTCGAGCGCAGGGACGATCCACTGATAATGACTGGATTTTTTATTTTAAACGTGAGACATTGTTGATGTGCTGAACGTCTCTGTAAGGAGAAACGCATTTGTGTAACATTTTTGGAAGTGTCAGCACTTGGGAACAATCGGAGGTAAAGCTGTAACTAAGTTTTCCTGAGAAGTTTGTGCTTCTTTAAGGTTTCTCGGACAAGCTGCGTACGTTTTGTTATTTTTCGTCTTGGAGAAAGCTCTTCATGGACGATAAATGCAACTATAAATGGATAAGAAAATTTTTTATCAAAAATATAATCAGTGGCAATCATTTCTGTGGTATAAGTGGAATAATAAGCTTAATAAGCACGTGGCAACAGCAACAGCTGGCTATTACATTTCTGAGGGTTTTATTCCTTACTTTTTGTACATCCCGCTGCCTTAAACAGCTGAACTGCTACAGAGCAAACTGACCTGATTAACAGAAATCGCTCACAGACAGGCAAAATTTTGTATTTTTTTTATAGAAACAAAAAACAACTTTATTATCTGTACAGCAAACATTCAGAAAACACGTCACAGCAAAGACGTTTCAGGTTAACACAAAAGTCTGGGTTAATTGTTTTTCTTATTTCAAATCCCCGTTTAATGAGAACAGTCGGGGTGATGACGCAGGTATCGGCGCGAAGTGTCGCGGCTTGTTGTTCGGATGGAGATCGGACGCGGTCACCTGATGGTGCGGTACATCATGAAGTCGACAGTGGTGCATCGTGGGAATTTACCGATGGAGCTCTCCTCCACGGGTGTGTACACTTTAATCTGGCGCATGTGCGTGTCACGGCCGTTCTGGTGGTTGGCCAGAACCGCGATCTGGATCATGAACGTCCTGATGGGGTTGTTTACCAGGTCCAGGAGGGGAATGTGGATCCAACCGCTCGGCTCCACCATCTCCAACTGCTACTCGCTCACACACACACACACACACACACACACACACACACACACACACACACACACACACAAAATCCAAATAGAAACCAACTAGGAACGCATATCACAATAATCCTCTAGACCTTCAGCAACGTCATTCCGAAGTCGCATCTTTTTATGTTTAAACTCATCTGCTGAACTAATCCTGAGATTACTTAATCTGATCACGATTTCAAATTTGTCCAATTATTTGTGATTTCACAATAACTGTAAGATAATACCCCAGCAGTTACTATCGAAAGATTCGCTACTGTACAGTAAGCGTGAGTGGAACATACCATTGAGGCTGGCATGGGGGGGGATATTGAACTTTATCAGAGTTTGGTCCCGTATATAAATATAATGGTTCCGTCCCAGAAGTGGGGAAAAAGAAGAGAATATAACCCCTTTGGGTCGTTGGAACGTTAATGCATACACGCATAAAACTGCCTTCTGTTCATAAATAAGTGCCCCTTCGGTCAGCCGGCGCCGCATGATCCAACAGACAATTATATTATAAGCCTTCAGGATTAATGATCATGACTGTAGCAAAAGCTCAGCTCGGGAAACGATATGAAGTATCACTAACGATAAAAAAGTAATAGTAGACCTCACTGCTTAAGTGCTAAATAATTAAAAATAAAAAAAGTTTTGTTTTTTTAAATGCCACCTGCTACCGATTTTTTTTTTTTTTTACCTCCAAGCAGACAGAATATAAGAGGGTATATAAATAATATAGAGGTTATAAAAAGCTGCAGATTTTGGACGTGCATCCGTACCCGGATCTCCAGCAAGTTGTGGAAGTTGTTCCCGACTCGAACTGAGATCTTGCTGGGAGTGTAGCTCTCGTCCGATTTATAATCGGCGTAAATGCAGAGCATCTTCACTGTAGTCTTCCTCCTGCGGCAGAGAGAAACGACTCCAAATAACTTCCTGATTAAATTACGGACATTCCCTGGTCTGTTTGTTTGTTTGATGGTTTCACACTGCACACAATTATACGAAACAAAAAAAACAAACAAATAAACAAAAAACCTGTGTGAGGTGTGCAGGTATGAGAGTGTGGTTTTTCTTTTCGGTGTTAAATATGTATTTATTCTTTTGAATAAGTTTATTTGTGTGGACATGACATAATTAAGCAAACTGTTATTTATTTACTTCAATATACCACAACTGATATCGATACGTCCCTACAAAGCGTCCGCCACACCAACGAGTGGATCTACAGAGAGCAGAGGATCATCTCTACCTGAACTGGATGTTGACGAGGTGAGGCTGAGAGCCGTCTGACTGCCAGTACGTCTCCAGATTATCGTCCCTCAGCTGGTCCACTCCAAACCCTGCTCGGACAGACAAACGAAACGTGTTACAATGCAAAAATTTACACACCCTCACTTTGACGAGTTTTGGTTTCACAAAAACAATCAAATACAGTGTGTGTGTGTATGAAAATGTATTTTATATATATATATATATATATATATATATATATATATATATACACACATACACACACACACACACACACACATATAATGAAACTGTTTTAAAGATCTAATGATCTTACATGTAAAAAAAAAAATTGTTTCTATTTGTTGTAATATTTACAGTGTATTACAGCTTTTAGAGTTTTTGAACAGAAAAATACTATTCAGTGACACTGAATTGTGATCAACTGTAATGGTGTAATTTTCATTTGTTTTGTTTTTTTCACAGACAAAACAATCAGAATATGATGCATGCATGTTCAGTTCACTTTATCACACCGACGGTAAAGGTGAGCAAGACTAAACCATAAACCTTGTTTCTGAAGGAGATTAAAGTGAGCACACCAGGTTTGCAGGAAGACAGAGACCACACGGCCTGAGAGCCGATCTCACGGACTGTCCCGGTGCGCTCCAGCTGCTTGGGGTCAGCGCCGGGAGGGGTTTTAGTAGCAGCTGCCATCTTTTCTGGAATCACAAACACTGTGGATACACAAATTACTGGGTTATTCTTTCCATTATCTCATGTGGAACAAAATCCCTGCTTTTTCCAAACTGTTCAGGACTTTAGTATAGTAAAGCTGTCTCGTTACCTGTATGATTAAAACATGAAGTGCATCAGGAGGTCTGCATGCACTAGTGCTGAAAAAAGGAAGACATTTTAAACCTTAATACATTAATATACACTCAACAGCAAATACATCGTTTTTCTAAATCATCTGTTTTTTTTTTTTGCTTGTTTGTTTTTAACTTTTCCAGGAATCCTGAAAGAGCTGTAAAGAGAACGTGTGTAAACACGTTACACACGCCCCTTCAGCTTTAATATAGTACTGCATAACATTGACAAACATATTTCTAGGTTTCTTCATTTAACTATCAACTCACTGTCTTTGCAAAATAATTATTTTCCACGTTAATGCTTCAGAACCTAAATATTTTATAACTGTTACACAAAATTACCCCAGATATCTGCACTTCAATACAGTGACGGTTAGCTAGACAGGTAAGCTAACTGTCAAATCAGCACAGGCTAGCTTAATATTTATACATAGTAAGCCAACTGTAACAGAAAATTTAAACGGTGTAAAAAAAAAGCCAGTATTACTTGTTTCTTTTTTTCCTCGATTTAATTCGATACACTGAACATCTTCCGAGTTTTATTTCGTCGCTATTTCGAATTAGCCTTCTTTCCCCGCTTCCGCGCACTCTGATGACGTCACCGCGGTAAGAGGCGTGGGGGGTTATACTGCGCGTGCGCGATGCTTCACAAACGTATATACAGCGCGTTTTGTGCTGGGGGCTTAAGTTTTTCTAAATGCAATAATGCAAAAATATACAGTATACTAACGTTAATTGTACAAAGTCATAATTAACAATTTAATGCAGCATTGAAAAAGAAAAAAAAGGGAAAAAATTGTCAATTAAAGCAAATTAAAAAAAGAAAAGAAAGATCAACTAAAGGAGCCAGGGAACAGTCAGAATTATATATCTGTATAATTAAAAAAAAAAAAAAAAAAAAAGTCGAATAAAGTGCATAAATACAGACCCTTTTTATGTGTAGATGTTTGAGTCTAGATATTGTTTGGCTTGTCTGAAAGGATGTTAATACAGGTCTAGAGTTATTATATTTACATTTATGCATTCAATATTTTGCCATAGTAATAAATGTATTAATAACAAACTGTTAATTTGTTCTTGCTTTTCATCATATATATATACTAAAGCCAAATAATACATCAGCTAGACAAAGACTAAAATCTAATAAGAAATTGATTCATCGGATATCATCTGTGACTAATTTTAGAAGATATTTCCCTAACCTTATTAGTAAGCAAGTAGTTATATAGTCAGGTTTATATGTTTTTTTCCCATTCAAGGGAAATATTTTTAGTAATGGTTTAATGCTTTAAAAACAACTCTGAATAAAATAAAATAGGCTAAAGGAAGCGTTTTTCATTAAACTAACAAAATATTGTTATTAACCTGATTCTGGATTGTTAAAATGGATCATATTAGTTATTATATTTAAAAACATTAAATTGACTGAAATCGTTTTGTTGTAGAAAGTGGATCGTTATTTTCAGTTTAATCTATTTTTAGGGAAGAGGAAGATTTAGACCGTCATTCTATTCATAATAACATGCTTTTTAACATTGTTTTATGTTAAAATAAAAATTCATACTGCAGAGATGCACACGTATGTTACATTTGTTGTGTTTTGAATTTGGATATTGGAGTTTAATCACTTAGGACACTTTTGCGCATGCGCGGCGGATTGAATTGTTAGCGCATGCGCGGTACAGACAGGACAGGACTCGTACCTACTGCGAACGCGCGGCGCAAATCAAGCAGGGGACGCTGATCGGGCAGCCATAAGATGAAAACGCTGGAGTTTTATCACATGTTGCAGAAATATCTTGCAGAGGGAGAGTTTTTCCCAAACTGCAGCAGAAGAGTGCGAAGTGATATACGCCGTGCATGCGACAAATTTATCATCAAAGGTAGTAGCTAGGCTAATATTTACGTTTATGTATGTGATTGGGATTTCCGTCGATTCACACTTATCAGACAAGCACATGGCTGTGAAGAAATGTTTTGAAAGTGTCACATGTTCTATTGAACTGCACTGAATCTTATTGGGTTCGGATCTGAATCGAATCATGTCGGCACTGAATCGACTCGTTTCTTGTTTAAAGGTGCTGTATGTAGAATTTGTGAACATGAAGCTGCCTTCGAGGAGAGGTTGCAACTTGTAAATTCCCAACTTCCGGCCTGTAAAAGCCTAATAAAACACCTCCTCAACTTCAATCGATTATTCATCTTCGAGTTGGTTACCTGTCTACAGAGTGACGTCAAATCAAAATGGCTGCTCTCAGAATCAGAAATAAACGGAGCATCATTTCTTACCTTTAAACGATTATAACCTGTTCATGAGTGTTCGCTTTAGGTCAATCGACATACAGACATATTCGCTTGTTACATCTATAACACTGACTCAACAGGTTGCTGGTTTTTCAGAGGAAAATATACATAACAGTTAGCTGGCTAGTGTATTGCTAACAAAAGACAAACGTGGAGGCATCCAATTTTCCTGTTGCGTCCTCTAGAGGCGAAATAAAAACTATCACTGACTAAATTTGATGTTATTTGAAGTGTTTTTTAATTCATTTTGTTTATTTTTGTAATAAAATTCATTCATATTTTACTTTGTTTCCATTTAGTATAAATTTAAAAAACTATCGGTTGAGTAACTGGTTATCAGCAGGGAGGTACCGCCGGACTTAGTTATTGGTATTTTCCGTATTGGCCTCTAATACAAATACAAACACTCCAGACCTGAAGGCAGTTTTCCAAATTGTTTCTCAGCCACATAATACACTCATGGTCAGACTGTAGATTAAATTATTTTTTAAGTGTTATTTATTATTTGTACTTAATAAATAAATCACATTTAAGTTTTCGTAGCATTTCTAAAAAAAATTTTTTTAATTCCACATTATTTGCATTGCTAAGAAATTTTTTAAAAAATGGACTATTGCACTTTAACTGTACCATATCACCTGAAAAAGAGAGATCCACTTCACACCCCGATTCGACATTACACTATTCTACATTCTATTACAGTTCAAATGGTTTGATGTAAATGTAAGTATACTGTATATATGATGAAATGTCTTGTTTCCATTTCTGATAGATGGCCGACTGTATTACGTTGGACCTAACAAGACATACATGCGCCTGGTTGTCATGACTGAGGATGAAAAGAGGTTCGCCCTAAACGAGTGTCATGATAACAGTGAGACTGGCAACCATCACGGTGTAAGAGGCACCAGAAACAGGGTTATTGCCGGCTACTACTGGCCAACGCTTATAAAGGATGTAACAGAGTGGGTACGTTCTGAGCCTTTACAATTCAAGGTGCAGAATTCTTGTAAGATATTACACAGCTTTAGAGCTGAGACGTCACTCTACCGTTGTATACACAAAATAATGACGTTATTTCAAATATACTGCTATCTGTGTATGGGATATCTTGTCTCAACATCCTCTCATTGATCCCTAACGCCTCATAAAGGATCAGGTAAAATCGTGACTTCGAATGCAGCTCGTAACTTGGAATTCCTAACATCGGAGTTGAAAAAGAACCCCTTGAACTCAGAAATTCAGGAAGGCGTCCTCCACCACATAACGTCATATGAACAGACATATTCGCTTGTCAGATAACACTGACTTGCTGTTTTGAGGATATAAATACATCACTCACATTACATTAACATTTATGGCATTTGGCAGACACCCTTATCCAGAGCGACTTACCTCATTTATGCAACTGAGCAATTGAGGGTTAAGTGTTAGCTTGGCAGTGCTGGGGCTTGAAATCCTGACCTTCTCATCAGTAACCCAGAGCCTTTAACCACTGAGCCACCACTACCCTAGGTTGTCGATAACAGAAGACGAACATGCAGACGTTCATTTTTTTTCTGTAGTTGCCTGTTGTGTCTGCCCTGTGTTTGAATTGTATGGTTCGTCATGCTGAGCTGCTTTTCTTGGTATGGAAGCCACTAGGTTTGGGTTTTGACCTTAGAGACCTAAAAGAAAATCTTATCAATTAAAGTATATGATAAATAATTAGTCTTATTTCAGGTGAAGTCTTGTGAGCGCTGTCAGAGCAACACCAGCAAGATGGGGATGCCGGCCATGCATGCTGCGAAGGTATTAGTGGCTACACTTTTGCTAAATAAAGACAAATGAGTTTTGGTTAAATAAATCTATTTCCCTGGGAGGTGCAGAGATCGAGGTCTGAACATGATATCTAATAAACAATCGTTTTACCGCACAGTAAACATAAATAAGGCTGAGTCAATGAATCTAGCTACAAGAGTAAACATTTATATGCACGCTCAGTGGCCACTTTGCACTATGCACGATCCTGGGGCAGCAGCCCAAAACATCAAATCATGCAGATTCAGGTAAAGAGGTTCAAGCAGCCAGTGTGTGGCGGTTCTGCAAGTAGAAACACCTTTTTGGACGAGAATGAACAGACAGGAAGGCTGCAGTAGCTCAAATAACCACTCTGTACAACTGTGGTGAGCGGAAAAGCATCTCAGAATGCACAACACGTCAAGGGTTAGAGAAAACCACTCAGGAACATGAATCTGAGGCTACAGTGGGAGCAGGCTCAATGAAACTGGGCAAAAACAGACTGGAGAATCATCACTTGGTATCAGTAAAACGCCTCCATCATAGCTGTAATGCAGTGATGATATTCTTCTCACAGAGGTCTGGGGATTGGCCGAGAGTGATTAGTCATAGTGTTCATTCATATCAAGTTTTAAAGTGCAGCTTGGTGGAGGGAAAGTGAAGAGATCAGGTCATCCATCCTCTTTGTTAAAAATACTGTTTAAACACCATAGTAACGATAAGTGCAGATCTACTTGAATGCCTTTACAGAATAAAGCTCGTGTCTGTGTATCTGCAGAAACCAGTTCCGGTGAAGGTTTTAGTCACCCATGTTCCCGTCGCCGATGAAGTCTGTCCTTCAGTAGATCTATGTCAAGTACAAGAGGAAGACCTACATCAAAGCAGCATAATTACAACGATAGATGGAGCAACATCTTCGGAAGAAATAAAGCCTTATTTCCGAGGTAGAATTTCACTCGTTATTCTTGCTAGGGTCCCACGTTTGTTTTTTTGTTTGTTTTTTTTACTTTAACTCAGTGGTCTAATGTATTGCAGTGGTGCTGGGAAAGGTCCGGACTCTTCTGGATCCTCCTTTAGCTCAACAGTTGCTGGGTAAAAATAACGTAAGTACCTTATAATGGTATGATTAGGTTGAGTAATGTTCAGCACCATTTAGCACCAGGTTAGCACCAGGTCAGCTGTAAGGACTTGTAACAGTAATCTTTAGCGTTTGTCTACATCATGAACCCATGCAGTTTTTTTTTTGGTTTTTTTTGCCCCCTCCGTACAGAATGAACAAAGCACACAAACCTCACACACACCTCACACTCACGACACAACAGAACAGGTAAGTGGTACTTATGCATGTGTTTAATTACAAATGTATCACAAACCACTTTTGCTTCACAACTGTCTGTCTGTTTAAGGAAGCGGACGTCAATTACATATATAAAAGATATTTGCTCCAAGAACTAGAAGTAAGGAAAGCAGACCTCCAATACACAAAGCTGAAAATCAGAAAACTGGAGCTGGAAATAAAAAAAATGGAGAAAGAAGTAAGTATTCAAATAAAGCTTTAAATTATAATGTGCTCTTTTTTTTTTTGCTCATATTGTAATTGAGATTTCCCCCCCTCATTCCACAGGCTGAACAAGATCACTAAAAAACATTTGTTTTGTAATACAATAAACATAAATTACTAAATAAGGCTGTATGAATGAATGAATCTACCTACAAGAGTACATATTTATACATACACTCACTGGCAACTTTATTAGGAATACCTGTACACATGCTCATTCGAGGAGGCCTGGGGTGCAGTAGGCGGTTCAGTTCATCCCACAGTGAAGTTCCGTGGGGTTGAGGTCAGGGCTCTGTGCGGGACACTCGAGTTCTTCTACCTTCTTTCAACTTTAACTCACCATGTCTTCATTGAGTTCGCTTTGTGTACAGACACATCGTCATGCTGGAACAGGTTTGGGCCTCTGAAGTTCCAGTGAAGGGAAATCTTAAAGTTAAAGCATACAAAGACATTCTATACAATTTTGCGATTCCAACTTTTGTGGCAACAGTGTGGGGAAGGAGCACACATACTTTTGGCTATAACGTGTATAAAGTTTATACTTTAATTGAGAAACGGACAAAAGCTTTTATATTTATTCCTTTTTCTGAAATAAATTCTAGCAACTAAAACATTTCTTATTGTGGTTGTGTTGTGATGGGAATACAAAGCACTGAGCTCGTTTCTATTCTCTGAAACGAGTATATTTATATTCTTAATACCACTATTGTTTATATGTTGCATATTTGATTATATATATATATATATATATATATATATATATATATATATATATATATATATATATATATATATATATATATATATATATATATAAAATTAAATATGTATAGTTTACGTTTATTAAACAAGTTTTGAAGAACAAAAAAAAAAACCCTCCGCTTACAGCCTGCGTCGCACACCGATGACATAACATCGCCTCTCTGAGCCGCATGTGGGAATACGTAAATACGATCCCTTCCGCCATCTTTTTTCCTGCCGGCTTCTCCGTGTGAAGAGCACGTTGGCTGATGCGCGGAGGATTTTAACCAAATATTATAGCCTTATAAAGCGTCCAAAGTCTCAGCGGACACCGGGGGTGAGATATTGACTGTAAACACCTGTTTATGCATGTCTAATAAACAGCTGCGTTTCTGTGTGTTGGCTAAATATTTGAATTAGCCACGTTGCTAGGCTAGCGCCACCTACTTGACGTAGCATATTACACTGTAGATGGCTAGTCACACTGCTATCGAAGCTATATCTAGGCTATATTTGTCTCTCTCTTTCTATCTCTCTCTCATATATACATTTCTGTGCATTAGCCACCTTGCTAGCGGTACGATGTCATACTTTGCTTTACTATGTAGCAGCATCGCTAAGTTAGATAAGCTAGCTCCACCTATATTGGAATTGCCAGGCTCACGAGGCCTTCCACTAGTTCTTGTAGATTTATTATCTACTATATTATCTGTTTATTTACTAATTAATTTGTTTATTACAAATATGATTATTTTATATAGTAATAATGCAAATTATGCACATATTCTGAAATGACAAAAGAACTCGTGGAGCTGCCACAAGAAGAAACTTAGTTATTTAGATAATAATCTCATACCGCACGGGCCATTATTATTAAGTAATTGGAAATACACTTCTCATTTGTTTTTAATCAGGATCGGATTTGAATATAAACTCTTCTGTATCTCCATGCTGGTGTGTGTGAGAGACTGTCACTGAGAGGAAATATAAAGTGTTCTGTCCATATGCTGGAACTGAACTGTCACTTTTCTTTCTTCCCCAACTGCATTCATTCATTCATTCATTCATTCATTCAGCTCTCACTGCCCCCCTGTTTTACATCATTACGCTGTTTGTTAACTTGTTAAGCGATTACAGCCTCACACTGGACGATTACAGAAGTCAAAAAAAAGGCAGAGAATTCCTTTTCTTTCATTCCCTATCTCCATGAAAGCCGTTTTCTCGAGCTCATGACTTATTTTTCTCATGATGTCTGAATGCATCAGGGATGAGTGCAGCTGTGGGACTGACCCGAGAGAAGATGTCTGTCTATTTAACCTTATGTTTGGTAGTGCTAGACAATTTTCACAGTAGTGTCTGACGCGTGAGAAGGCAACTCGGAAATCCAGCCAGTTTGTAATTAATAATAAAATGATATTCAGTACATTAGGTCCACATCGGTGTGAATGTGACTTACCGTCTCCTTTTCCGGTCCGCAGTGAGGCGTCCAGCTTGTCTTTGTTAAACAGCGCTCTGTGGTGACAAGATGGCCGACAAGAACACGCGAATTGCTATTGTGAATCACGACAAGTGCAAGCCGAAGAAATGCAGGCAGGAGTGCAAGAAGAGCTGTCCTGTGGTGCGGATGGGTGAGACAATCGCAAACACATGATTGAAAAAAAAAGATGTCATTTTTTTCTTCTTTTTTTCTTTTACAGCTGTGTTAAAACACTAATTTGTGCATCTCTCTCCTGCAGGTAAGCTGTGTATCGAAGTGACACCTCAGTGTAAGATCGTGTGGATCTCCGAATCACTGTGTATAGGCTGTGGCATCTGCATCAAGGTCTGTCTCTCTCACTCACTCACACACACACACACACACACACACACACACACACACACACACACTTAATCACTGGACTGAAAAAAGTTCTTGGAGGTTTTTTTTTTTGTTTAAAGCTAGCTATTTAGCGGTGAGTAAATGAGTGGTGTGTTCACACCCCGTGAGGGGTCTTGAAACGCACAGCCTTATTCGACGTGTTGACATAATTTCGCTGAAACAAGAAGTCAGGGTGGGGCATAGTGTAGCCATGCCCCCTTTTAAAATAGCCAATAGCGTTTAGCTTGTGTCGCAGCCCCCGCAGGCTAAGCCGTACTTGAGTTAGTTAGTAGCGTGGATTTTTACAATGTTGGGTGCGGGGACACTCACTTCAGATTATAGACAGCATTTGATGGGACAGAAAATCTAACATGAAGCTGGAAATGTCTTGTTTTTTTCCCCTCCAGAAATGTCCGTTTGGTGCTCTGTCTATCGTAAACCTGCCGAGTAACCTAGAGAAGGAGACCACGCACAGATACTGCGCCAACTCCTTCAAACTGCACAGGTACAGACATGAGGACAGTGGCGTATCACCGCGGTCATGAGGTGTGAGCCGTGAGCCGCATTTCGCTAGATAACGATCTCCCTAATAGACGAAAACTAAACAAGTCAAACAATACTTTTAGATTTGTTTTTTATAATATAATACTTTATTAATCCCCAGATGGAGAAATTATGCAGACGGATTGTAATAATAAATAAGAATAATAGTAATAGTTACTAGTTAGTAATAATGCCACAGCCATCTGTGTTCTCTGCATGGGAGGGGCATTTTTTCTCTCTCTCTCTCTACCTCCCCTGTTACTCGCCTGTAGCATTTTTTTTTAAAACGCAGCATGAAGATAGAAGTTCTCTAGATGCTGTACTACACATCTAGTACACCAGTAATGAGATCCTGGTGCTTTCAGCTATTCACAGATCAGTCACATGATTGTGTGTGTGTGTATGTGTGTGTGTGTTTAACGCTCTCGTGTGTACTTGTGCCAGGTTGCCCATTCCACGACCTGGAGAAGTGTTGGGGTTGGTGGGCACTAACGGTATCGGGAAGTCCACTGCTCTCAAAATCCTGGCAGGAAAACAGAAACCCAATCTGGGAAAATATGATGTGAGTCACGTATCAGTGCGCGCACACACACACACAATCATCATCATCATCATCATGTACTCTGGACAGTAATTCACAGTGTGTTGTTAGACACTCCCTGACTCTGTTTATTTATTTTTATTTGTTTTTTGTTTATTGATTGAATGAATCATGACTAGTTTATATTTTTAGTTCATGACTTCAAGCTTCAAATGTAGGGCTGCATGATTATGGCCAAAATGTTAATCCCGCTTATTTTTGATCAATATTGAGATCTCGATTATTTATCACGATTATTAATCGATTTTAGTGACAACATATTTTTATTGCACTTTCATATTTATTAAGTTCTCATGCCACAATATAGCACACAAGTAGGTGTGAGAAAACTTGAGCTTGTCAATTATGACAGAATTTAGGAACATAGTGTGAGCCATGACAGATTAATTTACATTCTGATAAACCAAATTTAATATTTTCAGTTAATTTTACAGACTGCATGCAAAAAACACCCGTTACCCTGTTCCACCTTGTAAACAAATACAGTAAACCTCAATGTTCAGTGTTTGAAGTCTGCTCCTCTTAAATATATTTAAAGCTACAATATCACACATTTTCCACTGTCATGGTTCTGGGCTGGAGTCAGTTCTCGACCCGCTCTGTGTATATTGTCTATATATCTGAATAATCTCATATAGTATGTGATTGGGTGAGTTCATTTACCCGTCAGATGCGAAGTGCTTTAGTTTAATGGTGTTCATTACTGACGCTCTGATCAGGATTTTTATAGCCGATACCGATCCAGATACCAATATTTTTCTGTTTAAACTTTAATCAGGAGGTCTGTTCTAAACAGTTAAATGTGAGCTCTCTGCTCATGGTCAATTTTTAACTGAGTTAAAATAATAGCAATGAGAAATACTGTTGGTTAATTGCTAAATAAACAAGCATAAAATATTTATTTTTAAATATCTTAAAAATAATAGTCCAAATTAAGAGTAGACTAACACAAAAATTATCCATATTAGGAAAAAGGCTAATAGCTTTCTAAGGAAACAGCTTACTAAGCTTAATGTCAAATTGATACTAAATGTAATACATAGTAATTAAACATTATTTCATTTCTCATTTTATTTATATTTTATGAATTATAATATCTATTTTTTTATATATTAAATGGTTTATTTATAACTAAGCATTTTTCTGTCTTTTCATTTTAGTAGTTTTATTTTTGTTTATCAGTTTTAGATCTGGGGTTCCCCCAGTACAGTGTCCATGTCTGCTGATAATGTTTTTGGGGGATTAAATCAAAACATGGAAACTGATGTTGACTTTTCTAGTGATATCTGGCAACCGTGAGTTTAACTGGAGTGAATTAGAGTTGGTGAAGGAGAGCGGTAGTGTATTGTATGTTTACAGACTGAACAGTTGCTACTCTTGATTATGATTGGTGAGGAATTTTTAAATAATGAAGTTTGAATTAAACCCACCTTGTAGCGTTAGCATTATTATTAATTTATTCCGCGCAAAGCCACTGTGTCTACACGAGCAGGTGAAAGTGCAGGTCATTTTGCGGGATCACTAAAAGATGGCGGTTTGTGAGATTGGGGAGTTGAGAGAAGTAGATGCACAGAGTTAATTGTCATCATAATGGCTCCTCTGCAGTATTTCCACACTTGTTCAGTTGACTGAGGAGATGAAAAGCAGTGTGAAAGTAACTGTTGCATGCTGTAGATGCATTTTGGACTTCCTGTAGTTTAATTCCGATTGTATTATACAACTCCGAACAGGTCACTCGCACCAGTGCGAATAAATGTTTATTCACAGTCACACAAAGTACTTTTCAGTCACAAATGCGAGTTTGGCATGATGACATTTAATGTCCCCAACAACCTCTGTAATTTACCCTCGCGCAAAGCGCTGTAGCTTGAAGCGAAGCTGGCAGCTCGAGGGCTAAAATCCTAACTCCGTTTCTGGGTTTTGGCACTACCAAATGACGTCATCCCTGTGCCTCTCTGTGATTGGCTGTGTGTAGAAAGCGCTTGATTTGAGTGAAGAAAACAGCAGAGTTTTCTATGAGCGGAGGACGAATTTAAAACGTCAATATCGAAGTCGATCATGTTCATTTAATCGTGGGCAGTCAAAATCGCGATAGATATTCTAAAAATTTTGCAGCTCGATTCAAATGTAAAAATCTGAGCAAATAGGCTCAATTTGGTTAATTTCGTTTTGTGGTTCAGAAAATATTATACACTCGTGGACACGAGTGTATAAAATATTATACACTCGTGGTTCCTGGGATGATTGTAGCGTGAATCATCTTTGCGGTATTTATTTATTATATATTTAAAAAATTTTGGTACTTTGTGTGTGTGTTGGGTTTGCAGGCTCCCCCGGACTGGCAGGAGATCCTGGCTTATTTCCGAGGCTCCGAGCTGCAGAACTATTTCACCAAGATCCTGGAGGACGACCTCAAGGCCATCGTAAAGCCACAATACGTCGACCAGATCCCCAAAACTGTCAAGGTAAAGGAGAACAACCACACTGCGAGAGGATTTCATACAAACACAGACTGCAAGGAACCCTGTTGTAATTCTGTGCTCTGCCTGTAGGGGTCAGTAGGCTCCATTTTGAGCAGGAAAGATGACACCAAGTCAGAGGAGCTCGTTTGTGAGCAGCTAGGTACGTTCGTCAATATCTCAGTTTTTGTTCTTTGTGGAACGGTTTCACTCACTGGTGAATGTTTGCATGCCCGTGTGTGTGTGTGTATATATATATATTTCCGGAAATGTCCGTATACCTGTGGGCGGGGCTTCAACGTACCTGATTTTCGAATGTTATGCTGTGCTGTGATTGGTCAGATCTGCTGCACCTGCGGGATCGCAACGTTGAGGACCTGTCAGGAGGAGAGCTGCAGAGATTCGCTTGCGCTGTCGTCTGCATCCAGAGAGCAGACATGTTCGTCACCCCCCCCTTAAAAAAATCTATCTATCTTTATCACTCTTTTGGTTTTTGTTGTGGAGTTTGACATTCTACTCTCTGTCTAGTTTCATGTTTGATGAGCCGTCCAGTTATCTCGACGTGAAGCAGAGGCTGAGAGCTGCCATCACCATCCGATCTCTCATCTCACCCGACAGGTCTGCAACACACACACGGCTGGAGAGTAATGACAGCAATATTATGATGAATGAATACAATATTTAACAAAGTCTGTGTGTGTGTGTGTGTGTGTGTAGGTACATCATTGTAGTGGAGCACGATCTGAGCGTGTTGGATTACTTGTCTGATTTTATCTGTTGTCTGTACGGTGTGCCGAGCGCTTACGGAGTCGTCACCATGCCCTTCAGCGTCCGAGAAGGTACACCCTCTCTCTCTAGTGTAGTCCAAATGACCATGTACTACATCACTCTTCTCGAATTCTGGATTGTGATTGGTCAGAAGGTATTCACACGGTGCATTACGCGAACACCCTCCTTGCACCCCAGGTATTAATATCTTCCTGGACGGCTATGTGCCGACGGAGAACCTGCGTTTCCGCGAGACTTCGCTGGTGTTCAAAGTGGCCGAGACGGCAGCCGAAGAGGAGGTGAAGAAGATGTGCCGCTACCAGTATCCCAACATGTGCAAGAGCATGGGAGACTTCAGCCTCACCATCACCGAGGGAGAGTTCACCGACTCCGAGATCATGGTCATGCTCGGGGAGAATGGTGAGAGAGACTGTGTGTGTGTGTGTGTGTGTGTGTGTGTGTATGTATGTGTGTGTGTGTGTGTGTGTGTATGGTGTATATTATATTCTGTATAATTCCATGATGTATTAAAACAATTGAATTGAAATGAGTGTTTCTCTTTTCAGGTACTGGGAAAACCACATTCATCAGACTGCTGGCTGGCAGCCTGAAACCTGACGGAGGAGGTAACACACACACCATGTGATAGGTGTTCTGTCAAATAGTAGACATGTAAAGAACACCCGATTAACGAAAATATGTATTTAAGAACAACAAAGAATAAGATAACGTTCCTCCATGCACTCGTTCCATCTCTCCTTCACTCCTCTGTTCCCTCCTTCTTTCCGTCATCCATTCATTCGTATGCTCCTTTGCTTCTTCGTTCCTTTGCTTGTTGCTTCCCTCCCTCCTTCCTTCCATCCCTCCACATTCCTTAACTCACTCAAACTGTGTCGGTAGAAATGTGTTGTTTTGTGAAACTGAACTGCTCACTGGTGTGTGTTTGCGCTGTGCTGTAGGTGACGTGCCAATCCTGAACGTGAGCTACAAGCCTCAGAAAATCAGCCCCAAGTTTAAAGTGAGTCTGACCTCAACACACACACACACTTCACAGTACTGCACCCTGACCTTAACACACTCCACTGAATATCAGACAAACTTCCAGCACACAAACCGTTTCTATTCCTCAGACTGTGGACCATGGATTATTTTGTAATGGTGTGTGTGTGTTTTTAGGGCAGTGTTCGTGCTTTGCTCCACGACAAGATCAGAGATGCGTACACACATCCCCAGTTTGTCACTGACGTCATGAAGCCCATGCAGATCGAGAGCATCATCGACCAGGACGTGAGTCAGCACTGCGAGTGGATCTCACTTCCTGTGCAGCCATACTGTAGTGTTCTCATTTCCGTGTGTGTGTGTGTGTGTGTGTGCGCGCGCAGGTCCAAAATCTGTCCGGTGGTGAGTTGCAGCGTGTGGCGCTGGCTCTGTGTTTGGGTAAACCGGCTGATGTTTATCTAATTGACGAACCGTCAGCGTACCTGGACTCAGAGCAGCGTCTCATGGCTGCCCGCGTCATCAAACGGTAAATAATTACTCTGAGCATCAAAAATACTCACTCCTGATTCGCTGACAGCTGCTTATTGTTTATATCAGGATTCCACCCATTTAATCACCATATTCAAGCTTCCTACAGTAACCGCTTCCTTCCCTCTCTCCGTCGCTCGCTCCTTCCCTCCTTTTGTTCTCTTTTCCTTCCCTCTGTAATTTCCACACTCCTTCACTTTCTTTTTCTAACAAGTCAGTACAATTATCGAACATTTTATGGAAGGAGTATCCCGTGTTTCCCAGCGTTCTGCTTCGCTCTGTGCTGTTCTTTAACTTTACTTCTGTTATTTCCCATATCAGGGCACTAAGAGAGAGACTTAAGGAGTAGTTTCTTCTAGTACATTTTTAAACTCCACATTTATCCATCATCGTTGTTACTCTTTCTATTGAATAGTTTAGTGTTTGTGTAGAGCAAGTGTGTTAAATGTGTCCGCTCCCCCTCACAGGTTCATTCTGCATGCAAAGAAAACTGCTTTCGTTGTGGAGCACGACTTCATCATGGCCACGTATCTGGCGGACCGAGTCATTGTGTTCGACGGCATTCCTTCCAGAAACACCTGCGCTAACACGTAGGATCAAACTGCCTTGGATTCTCTCTCTCCTCTCCTCTCTCTCTCACACAGACTAGTGACTGCTGTTTAGATTTATAACAATGTGTTTTTCAGCCTCAAATGTGTGTGTGTGTGTGTGTGTGTGTGTGACAGGCCACAGAACCTGCTGGCTGGCATGAATAAATTCCTGGCGCAGCTGGAGATCACATTCAGAAGAGACCCAAACAACTTCAGACCAAGAATCAACAAACTCAACTCAATCAAGGTACACACACACGTACAGAACTCATGATTGGTATTAGAAGTCTGGACTATATAGGATTGTGCAGAATTAAACGTAGGAAGTACAATGTGACCTGACTAAATCATCTTTCGTCACCGATACACAGCCGCTGCTGTAATTTGCATAAAGCTGAAATAATTGCTGTCGCTAATGAAGTTCCGGCTGAAGTCCCCACAATCCCAGTCCCCAGGGTCTGAGAGTGAGGTGATCTCGCAACATTTCCAAACGAGAACGCGATTTGACTCTGCATCAAACAGGCCGAGCATTTTGAGTTTGTTCAACCGAGCCAAAGCAAATGAATCGCTCTCGTCCTGTAAAAGTTCGTATTATAACAATTTGCTCTTCAAGAACGTTGATTTAAACTTGTCTCCTTTTTCTTTCTTCCTTCTACTCTCGATCAGGACGTGGAACAAAAGAAAACCGGCAATTATTTTTTCCTGGATGACTGAAATGTCCGTTCCTGAAATAAAGATAAAATCCCCCAAATTTGGTCCCACTCCATTGAACCACGCCTCACATCACCCAGGAAGAAGCACCGGGGGACTGTTTTACTTTCAGCACCGATACATCAACGCCACCATTTTGTCCAATAAACAGGCTTTGTCCATCCTCCTCTCCCCTCTTTTCATCGACGCCGATTCTCTAACAGACCAGATCGCTGAACTGATTGGGCTGGCGACCATCTTTTCTTTCTCTTCCACGTGTCCTGTCTGTATAGAGAACCGAGATGAAGTGAAGGAGAGAGGACACTGTTTAAAAAAAAGAAAAAAAAGAAGTAAAGTATAAACCGGCCCTACATGAGACTTGTTTGTTTTTTGGGTGCCCAATAATAAATCTCAGCAGTTTGTTTTTCCTGGTCACAAAGAGTGAGAGAGAAACACATGCCAAACACGTGTATAGTTTGATTAAAATATTTTAATCATTATGCCATGATACATCTTATTAAATAATCAATTTAACGTGGTTGGGCATGCGTGTTATGAAAATGATGTTTTAACCTTTTATTTATCACTCGTGTTGTGCCAGGGATCCAGACCCTTTCTTGAGATTTGCTCCTAGTGTGCGTGCCTGCGGATAACTTCGTTTCATTTCATTCATTAATCCTGGATCTAAATCGCCCAAGCAGTATATTTAAAGATTTTTCATCACCTTGACGAGTCAACATTTTAATCAGAATTAAACAAAGGTTTAAGGTGCAGGGTTGTACTTATATTTTATGGCATCACTTGCACTTTTTGTAAAGGCACTGAGTAACAGGCGGGGCTGCGTTCCCCCCCAGGAGAAAAGAATAGTCCTACCGTTACTCCTTAGTTACCAGGTCAGTGATGGTCCTTCGTAAAAGTGACACAGAATGTCTGTAAATAAACTCCGCTGTAAGCAAACAAAATAAAAAAATAAGTCACATGAAACTTCTGAGAAAAGCAGACATCTCTTTATTAATGTTTTATATCAAAAATTGCATCCAGTCACATCTTTGGTTACGTGATAAAACGTAGGCACTCAATTTCAAAACTGCTCAGAAACATTCTTTAGAACACCTGCGTGTTGACTTTCACCACAAGTGCATAAACAAGTGAGAACCCATAAAGTCTAAGGCACTATACACGAGAACTATAGCAAAAAAGAGAGAACTGCAGTCACTAGGCTTTAATTCAGACCATGTGTCCTGCAGCTCCGTGTTTCCTGATCCGCACAAATCTGCTGTCGGATTCTAAATAAAAGTGCATGAAGCTCTCATTCTAAGCAGCGTAAGCTGGCAGGTGAGGATAATGTACAGACAGTAGCATAAAAAACGAGTCATGAAATCTTAAACATTCGTGTGTGCTTAAAAGTGTCATTCGGACCAAAAAGAAGAAACCCAAACAAACGAACTTACACCATGTCGCCACTTACCCTGCTTTGGGAAGCTTTGGATTTGCGCGAACACATAATGAAATCTCTCTGCCAAAAGTCACTGAATATAAATACACACACACACACACACACGATTCAAATGACATCCATTTTAAACTTTAGAAGATGCAAAGCTGGTCAGGTTGTTCCAGACGCCGGCCCTCGTCACACTCCAGTGTTCAGCTACACAGATTTAGTTCATGTTGATAGATACAGGAAGTTCTGCTGGATGTGATTTGAGGCAGAAAAGATTTTTTCCCGTTAGCTACGTCAACCAGGTTTGTGGACACCTGACCTTCACACCCATATGACATTGTTGAACATCCCTTTGCTGCTCCACTCTTCTGGGAGGGCTTTCCACTAGATTTTAGAGCAGATGTGTGTTCAGTCACAAAAGCATTAGTGAGGTCAGGTGGGGATGTCGAGGAGGCTCCAGTTCATCCCAAAGGTGTTCGGTATGGTGGAGGTCGGGGTTCTGAACGGGACACTCAAGTTCTTCTACCGTCTTCCAAACTTACACCATGTCTTCCTGTTGCTCGCTTTGTGCATAGGGGCACGGTCATGCTGGAATAGGGTTTGGGCCTCTGGGTTCCCAGATAATGGATGTAATAGTCAAGTGTCCACAAACATTTGGCTATACAGTGAACCTTGGACTTAGAATGGGTGTTTTCTTTCCTCAACCTCCTTCCAAAATCGAATTAAAAAAAGCAGAATTCAAAAGACACGAACATGGGATATTGTATTAGCTGATGGGCTACATTTGGAGGTGGCTAATTGTGTAAGTTTGAATTTTTTGTAGAAATCACTCTTTCACAAGTCGAGAATAAAAATAAAAAGAAGCCACACACACAACAAAATCTACAGTATATATCTGTTGACAAACACAGGGTCTTGGAGTCATGGCGTTTTCCTGGTACATGGCTGATTGATGTCTAAGGTTCAAACAACCAATAAAAAAAGCTCATAAGCGAGATTCAGGTGCAGTCTCAATAGTCACGTCACATCCTCAGTGAAATGAATGTGAAGTGTGTGTGCAGTCATTGCTTTCACGTGAGGGGATACAGTGCGTGGTTAGCGCCGTCCAAAAAGGTGTTCGTCTCCATATTTCACTGTGTGGCGAAAAAATCACCCACAGCTTCAAGCACTTATTACCTTTAATACACATGCAAACTTATAAATACAGAGTGACCACGCCTTTCTGGGAACACACAGCAGCGGAAAAAAATCATTTTAAATAAGGAAGAAAAAAAAAAGTTTTAAAAACAAACCACCTTACCCAATAAGAGAATTGATAGTAAAAGAAACTAGTGAATTGTCAGCTTTGGGGTGCGGATGCGAACTGCCCGCCTGGGTATCCTGTGGTTTTGGTGTTACTGTAGACCCGTCCCCTGTTCTTCCCACCAGACCCTCTGTGGTAAGGCAACTGGCCGTCGTGTCTTCCCCATGCTGTATAATCTCTCCTGCCTCGTGAGCCACGCCCCCTGAATCCTCCTCGGTCATCCTGGCCATGCCTAACTCCGGGTTTGTACGACTGACTGTGGTAGCTCCGCCTAGTTTTAAGATCGGCGTCACCAAACTCCGCCTTCTCCATCTCCCAGTCTTCCAACGAGGATCCTATGAAACCGCCACCCTTCTCTCGTCTGTTTCCATTGGCCAATGTTGTGGGCTCCGACCCTTGACTCGGCACATCACCACTTAGAACTGCTTGAGCTCCACTACTGTGCTGCATCTCCATGGTAACAGGGACAGCTCCTGGCTTGATATCTCCACCCTCTGAATGTTGTTGACCTTGAACTACCCAAAATGGTTTTTCTACCTGTGGTGTCAAAGACCTCTGACTCCCCTGATCTTCCATTATCGGTGGCCGTGTCAGCATGGGGCTGTCCATCCCATAATGTCGAGGAGGGGGGACGGAGAGATGCTGAGGCCCTCCAGAGGGGGGATGGGCAGAGTACTGCAGTGATGGACCAGCAGGTGGCACTGTATATACGGTGTGATGGGAGGCAATGGGCAATGGCATCTGCATATGCAGCGAATGATGGCTGAACGCCCCGACTTCCATCGGAGAAGGGGTGCGGACTACACCCCTTACCTCAAAATGACTAACAGGAGTTCTCCCAGCAGAGGAAGGGTTGGGGGGATGAAAAATCGGTCTAGAGTTGTCGTCTGGTTGCCAGGGTACAGGAGAAGGAGAGACTTTAAGCTGCATATGGTTGTAGGCCTGAATCAGTGGTGCCAGGTAGGTAACCGGAGGCAACATAGGATACAGGTACGCCTGTGGGCAAAGCAAAACAAGTACAGGCTTCAGCCAATTGTCGTCAGGACTGGGAGTCACAAACAGATTCCATTTATTGCAGGTAAGCGACAAATCTCTCTATGCTCCATCCTTTTCCCTCCACTTTACGGAATTCCCGCATAGCACAGACGTTAATACAGCAGGTTAAAAATAGCTTGCGTCTCTCGATTAAAAGCAACCATGCAGATACCACAGTCCAACAAAGATTACACCTTTATTTTAAACAGAGAAAAAAAAAATTGACCACCTTTTCATGTAATATTTCAGATGAATATAAACATATCTATCGTGAGCGATGAAGTTATAAACTTGGAAATTGTCATCCACGCACCCGTCTCAAGTTAAGCGTGAGGTGGTGGTGCCTTACGGTCAAGCCCCTTGTACAGCAGAACACTCTTGATTCCAATTATTATTATTTTTAAAAAGTACTGTAATATAATCAAGAAAATTCCTATATCTAGGCAACTCTTTTTACTGAGAACTACTGAGCAAGTATGATGACTTTTTATAAAATTTTAATCAGACATCCTTACCTTACGCCCAAGGTTAAAGAAGAATCTAAGGACACTTGTATCTGTAAGCAACAAAAATAATGTTTTAGAGTTAAATGAGAGTAAAATGTAAATTAATTGTACATGAGCTGATTGTAAACGGGGGCTTTTTCATTGTTGAGGTGCAGATGCTGGTTATAGAGCCAGTGCCTAATCTTGAACCATTCTGTGCTCTTCCCCATTAGGGAACAGTAATTAAAAGTAAGTCAAGTACTCTTTGCTGCAGAATAACGGCCCAGGGGGTGGAGTCAGACCTGATCCAGCTCCTCCAACCTAGGCAGACATGAACCAAAGGGCCGAGGGATGAAGAACACTCAGTGTGCTTCAGTTTCAGGCTTCATAAGTGTGTTTGTTCTGTGTTGTACAATGTCTTGTGGTTTAGGGTTATAGGAAGAGTTGGGTCAAGTCCAGCTCCACCCCCTGGACTTTTGGTCCTGCAGCGAGGACCATCTCAACTAAGTGGAACTGGTGAAATTGTAGAACATAGAAACCAGGTTTAGGGTTGGCATCATTTTGTTGCCATGACAACTCATTTACAACATCATGGCTACATTCCTGATTTTGGTCAGTGTGTTACTTTGTAATATAATTTAAAACAAACTTAAATTCTCTGGAGAAGATCCATACTAAAAGATGGTGATTTTTACTTTTTTATGCCCCAATTGTTAAACGACATGATTACGAAATGGTATGGTTATTAAATATGTGCAAATGCTTGTAGGCTGGTTTCTATATACGTTGTCTGGTTCCCTAAATCACCTACTACAGCTTGACCACTGTATCTGTGGAAAAGGGATGTCAGTAAAGCAGATTAGGAAGATGGTACCGCTTGGCAGGTCTTTTCCAGTATTGTCATGGGAGAACGGTGGGAGCTGGGCAGGTTCATCCTTGTCGTTCTGGGGAAAACCGGGGTAAAGCATATCTTGGCAAAGCTGCGCGAGTGTGACAGACTGCTGGGGTGGGGGATCTGCTGAAGTAAAGCAGGAAACAAATCACAACCTTGATACTCAGGTGTGACTAATATCCAATACCACACTGAACAGCAAAAAAAAAAAAAAAAGAACATATGCAACCTTACCTGCAACAGGTGAGACCGCAGGTTCATACAAGTAGGACTCAGCAGCATGAGAGAACGGTGGAGTTGGGAGAGCAGGAGGAAGACCGGGATCTGGCATGGGGGCGGATATATTTGGAGATAAAGATGGCACAGGGCCAGGATATAGGGGGTAAGGTGGATAATGCAGATGAGGCCCAAACCCAACAGAGTAAGATGGGGCAAGAGAAGGGGCTAGTTGAGCAGGAGAGGTAATGGAGTTGGGGACATGGACAGGAGTGGGTACACCAGCTGGATCAGACAGCTCAGATGCTGTCTCAGCAGGAGGAGATTTTGAGGCAGCAGAAAGTTCAGTTGAACCAGGCACTTCAGCAGCAGAAGTTATTGGAGATGGGGCCGGGACAGGACCCTGGGTGGTTGCTGAGGTAGTTTGGGAAAGGGCATGAGTGGGTGCAGGAGAAGTCTGAAATGAGGAAGGGGAGGATAATGGGGTAGATACAGGGTTAGGGGCAGGTGTGACTGGAGATAAAGGTATTGTGTTCATTTGAGAAGGGATAGGAGTGGTAGTAGCTTCTGGAACAGGGTTCAGGGGCACAGGGGTAGTTACCGGTGCAGTCGGATCCAAGACTTGGGATTGAATTGTTTGGGAGGAGTTCTGGGGTAATGCAGGTGTTGTCCCAGGGATGAGCTTGGGCATAGTTAGAGAGTGAGTGGGGGTACACTGAGAGGATACTGGGGTAGGTACAGAGATGGCAGGCACAGGGAGAGTTTGAGGTTGAACAAGGGTAGTCTGAGAAGATACTGGGACCACTTCAGATGGCTCAAGGGCAGCCTGAAACTCGACAGGGGTATTCTCAAACAAAACTATGGGTCTTGTAGATGGAGCAGGGGCAGTTGGAGACTGGATGGGGGTAGTCTGGAAAGAATCTGGCGGTCTTGTAGATGGATCAGGAGCAGTTGGAGACTGGATGGGGGTAGTCTGGAAAGAAACTGATGGTCTTGTAGATGGAGGAGGGGTAGTTTGAGATTGGATAGGGGGAATGCGAGCAGACAAAGATGATGTTGATTTGTAGGGAACTCGGCCAGGTGCTATAGTGGACACAGGGGCAGCTTTTGTGGACTTTGGAGCTGAAGGGGCAGGTAAGGTAGTAGAAGGTGTAGGATTTGGTTCCTCTTTCGGGGGAGGAGATATTCTTTGGTCATGATCCACTGAATCTCTCTTCTGGAGGACATTATAGAGCATAAAACATGTGGATTAAACTACATCATAGTACGCAAAAAACACCTCCGCTACACACGTAACCCTGAACGTTTCAGACAACCTACCGCTGGTTTTCCTTTTTCTGCTTTGTGAACAGGGTTCAGAGATTGCTCTTTGGTATCTGAAACAAAAATCATTAAAACCATCAAAACATTCTTTTAAACCAAAACATGCAATTCCTATTAAACAGAAAGAAACTAAAAGACATCCTGAAATACAGCAAGAACAGCAGTAAAACTGGTCTCTGCACAGGCAGTATCATGTCTGTCTGAACGTCAAACCTCTGGGTAGGTTAGGCAGGTCTGAACACAATCTTTCCAGGCCCTCAAATCAGTATATAACGATCCAGAACACATCCTGGACACCTGACAGCGAGTTATTTCATCTGCACTTTAGGTACTAGGGACCTATGACTGCAGCATTTAGCAGACCCCTTTATGCAGAGCTACTTTCAGAAGTGCTCAGTCAACTGGTTTAAACATTTGTAGCCCTGTCTCTCAGTTTTTTACATTTATGCAGTGCAAAACCAAATTTAATTAAAACACATTTTCTATAAAATAATACATTGGTCTTTACGTAGTAATTGCAAAAGGCAATCTGTTAAAAAACTGCAAATATCAGAGCAAAGTATAGCAACAATTAGCAAACCATATGCTTAGAAATAAATCTCATGTAAGACTAATTTGGAAGAAAAAAAAAAGAAAAAAGAAAAAAAAAGCAGCAAAAGGAGACTCGATCAATTCCCTTAACTCACCTGTGCTGGCTTTCTTTCGGGAGCCTTTCTTCTCAACTCTTCTACTCCCCTCAACACTAGCAGCCTACACACACACACGCACACGCACACGCACACGCACACGCACACAGGATATTCAACAGAACAGTGGTGTGTTATATTTAACTTTCATCCTCGGAAGAGATCGTTTATAAAACGCAGTAAATGCATATGTTTTACCTGCGCACTGGCTTCAAGTGTTGGGAAATTCTCCTCATCTTTGTTCAGGAGCTCCAGCAGCGCTTGTTCGTTCTCCTCTACAGGTGGCACGAACGACCCACCTGCACCCTGGTCACTCCTCCTACACACACACACAAAGTTCCTATAATATATACATGTATGTGTGTGTGTGTACACATTAAGTTTATAACGCACCTGCTGCTGCCATTCTTTCCTAGCGACTGAGGATCTATGGTGGCCTGCGGGGGCCAAGAATGCTGCTGTTGTACGCGGTTGCCAGGGGCGGAGCCTGAGGATTCTGTTGGACCATGTGACACTGACCTCACGGGCTTCCTCCCAGGATTGGCGTCACGCTCTGAAATCAGGAAGACGACGAAACGGTTTCAATTTCCATCCGTCTGAATACCCGAACATTTATTAAAAAACAAAAAAAACAACCTGTATGGTAACAGAAGAATTTATAAACAGGAAGTAAACGTTGCTGCGAAAGCAGGTATTTGAGGCTGGTTTAACATAGGTTATTGATTTTTACGATAAATAACATCACACATACCGGCATCATCTTTATTTATAAAACACTGAAAGCTTATAAGATATTCGGACCGATCGCAGAGACACTAACCGTATTAGGGTTGGACGATACGTCAATATCGTGATCATTTATCTCAAGTTACTTTTCTGAGATATCAAGGTAACTTTTATCTTTTCTAAACAAGTACAAACTGTGGAAGCAGCTGATTTGGTAAAGTTTTCTACTGTTATGAAAATTATTATTTTATTTTAGAGTAAGTAAACAACATTTAGACCCACTGTACTTAGGGACAGTTAAAAATGGACCATTCTGCTACAGTTTGTATCAAGAAATCTTTTTAAATAAAGCAAGAGAGAAATATAAGAACGTGTGAAAGCTAATTAATACCACCTGTGGGCCCGTTGCTGCTGGATGCAGTTTGTCTTTTGCTTTTCTCAGTCACTGTGGTCCAGGAGTCTTCTGAAGGGGTGCGCAGATTCCACAGTGGAACACTGTACCTATACACACATACACACCGCATTGTACTATTTTAAATCCATTTAACGTCATGGTAGATCTTTATAAATGTACAATTTGAATATTTTGTGCTGAATAGTTGGAATTTTGATGCTGAACAACTTGTTAAAGAGTACACGTCCAACCCTGTAGAGAGATTCCCTCTCTCCTTCTTTCACTCACACACACACACACACACACACACGTACTTCTCTCCAAGTTCCTCGATGAAGACGGTTACAGGTCCGTCATCAGGGCTGACGTCCTGAATGTAGGCACTGTAGAAGCGATCTGTATTATTCAACCGCACCTGAGAGACAGAGAGAGATTTTTTTCCCCTCCGTGTAAATTTGTTGGTGTTATTTTGGTGCTCACGTGTGAGGAGTTTGCCCTGGTGAGTGTTTACCATTCAAATACAATAAATAAAAGGGTGTGGAGACTAATTATACGGCAGTTAAGCATGCGCTTTGCATAAGCAGCGGACATTAAAATCTAACCGTTTTATCATGGTTAAGAACAGAGCTAGACCAGACTTGCTGCCATGGCAAGCTCCGCCTCCTCTCCGTTTTCATTGGTAGATACTTTTTTCTGTAGATATCGCTCTAATACACACCTCGCACTTGTCTCCAGCCTTGTAATGCATCCCAGCTGCCATGCAGAAATCCCTCCTCTGCTGAACTGAGACACAAAAATAACACTCATAACTCATTCTGTCAGTACAAAACACACTGCATCAGTGTCCCCTAGCACACACATACAAACACAAACACACACACACACACACGCGCATTACCTCGTTTTGAGCGCAGCCACGCTTCGTACTCCACATTCCTGAAGAGGGAGGGGCTCAGGGAGTCCTGCACCTTGCGAAGTAGGCAGCCACGCCCTACTCCTCTGGCTTGGCCCCGCCCACGACCCTGATGACAAAAACAGTAAAACTTTCAGAAAAGATCTAAACTAAGACAGGACATAAGCACGCAGAGGGAGTCAGAGAGTGTGTGTGTGTGTGCGCGCACCTTATAAGCTGTCCTGTTGCTCACACCAGCTGGCCTGCCTGTAACTTCACTGGACCTGATGAAGAAATTTAAATAATTCATTTAAATAGACATTGTGTTTTTTTTGTTTTGTTTTTTAAGTAAGAGCCCTCGCACTATTATTAGTGCAGTGTTTAAGTAGCTGTCTAGTGTGGTTCATACAGCTAAATTATTATATTGCATCAATAAAAGCCATATTTTTTTCTAAGCACTACACTGAGCTGAAAAAAAAAGAGAAAAAAAAGAAAACGTTAGTGGTTTGATCACGATTTGTACTCGGCGGCGATGATTTTACAAAATTCAGAGCGCAGATTAAACCCCTATTGAACAATACAGCGAGAGGAAAAACTCCCAGAGATGACATGAGCAAGAACCCTTCGAGAGTGACCAGACACTTCTGGACTGGTCTGTGATTATAGCAGCAGTACACACTCACCAGAAATCCTCTCCCTCGTCCAGGTCGGAGTTCCCGCTGCTCTCACGCTCCTCAGTCTCGATGATCTCGCTCTTTGCTCTAGACACCCTCAGGCTTGGCGTTATCACACTCCGGTCTACACCGTACACACGTTCATATAGCAGCTCGTACAGGATCGCTAAAACACACACACACACACACACACACAAACTGATCTTAGTGGATTGTATCAGCAGACATTTCATTAGTGAAGTAACAGATTAACTAGATACGTCACTCACACTGGCACATAGCAGCGTTTTTGACAGAAGATATCGGGTAGACGCTGTCGTAATGGTTCCCATTGAGGAAGCAGAGCAGCACCTGGAATAAATGAGCACTTAATTAACAATTAACTACAGTACACCACCCCTAAACCTGCTTAAAAGACCGTAAAGCAGGTGTGTCCAATCTTATCCCGAACGGGCCAGTGTGGTGCAGGTTTTCATTCCAATCAAGCAGAAGCCACACCCGAGTCTACTGAAAGCCAGGATCAACTGATTAAACAGGTTTAATCAGGTGTGGCTCCGGCTTGGTTGGAATGAAAACCTGCACCCACACCGGCCCTTTCCGGATAAGATTGGACACCCCTGCCGTAAAGCTTCCTATATTGAATAATAGGAATGATGTGCTCGTTCAGCCAAAAAAAAAAAAAAAAAAAAAACAGTATTAGACAACAGGAAGAGACATAAAATCCTACATACTGGTGCGAAAAATAACCGACTAACTATTCAACCAAGTAAATTAATATTTATTGATTTATTAATATTTATTATGTGAAATTATTCTATGAATCATCAAATTGGAAATGCCTCTTTCCTCTAATAAGCCAGTGCTGAACAGCCTGCATTTGCATACTGGAATCTGATTGGCTCTTATATTTTAATGATGCAATAACACAACACATAATTTATATCATATGTTCAGGGTAACTAATACTCTCTAGAGTAGATCTTCTGGGTGTCGCTGCAAACCTTATCAGAGTAGCCGTTCTCCGTGATGTTCACCGGAGGCTCTCCGGGCTGCTGATAGATGATAAAATCGTGCCTAGAAGGAGGAACCGTTAAGATGTTGGAAGATGGCATCATGTGAGCATACGAGACATAAGTAAGGAATAAAGCGCTCCATGGCCTGGTGTTATGGGGAAATAATCAACGGTGAGGTGGTGGGATGAAGCGGAGTTACCAGTACAACCTCGGAGGTGATTATTTTCCTATAACAGCATGTCCTGAGGGTTTTATTTCTCTTATACCGCAGGAATGTTCCAAGGATGACATTTTTTAATTTGTTAAAAGAACATGTTAAATAACTCACTTACGTTCTAGTGGCTATAAACAGTCGTGCTCTCACCAGCCACTCTCGAATTTAATAACACAATATACGCATCTTGTCATGTTAAATAATTTTTTTTTTAAAAGCGTAAACTCCTCTGTGCTGAAGATGTCGGAAACTGTAAAGTTACAGCTTTACTGCTAGCACCGACACTGGAGACTCATTCCATACACGTTACATAAAGTTACAGAAAACATCCCCATATCAACGATTTTTATTATTCTTTTTTTATATAGACGTGGAGGTTCTGCCATACAAGTCTCTGTGAACGAGCTCTTACTACAGAAATGATAACGTATCAGAACGAGCACTTGTGTATAAACTTGTGATTTGCCTGGTATCCGGGATTACTTCCAAAGCTGACAACCATCTGCCCAATCAAGAATGAAGAATTCAACTGTTCTGCAGTATAAAGTCAAATCACAAATGTCTAATAAATAGCATTTAATCCAGTTGTCTTGCTAAACAACAGGCGAAATCTTCTTACTTGTAAAGAACAGCCAGAGCACTTATTTCCACTTGTCCAACCCAGCTCTATAGGCAGGAGAGAAAACAGAAAGAGTAAGTTTCCCAAAATATTGAGTATTTCAGTAGTAAAGATGCACTTGTAGACTTAATAACAGTGAACATTTAAGAAATTGTAACAGGGCCATTAATATGAAGGAGTTGTGATGTTAACAATAAAGATGAACAAATCTATAAACAAAGCCCTATGACTAAGGTACATGAGATACATGACTAAGCAATGAGGCTTGACGTTAAAAACGAAAGTAAAAATGATTACAAGACTCTCCTACAGGCTGATTATTGCCACAAAAAAAAAAGAAGAAAGCTACAGCATTAACTGGGGTGGCACCTCATAGGAAAATAAAATGTACGCATTTAATATAATCTATAAATAAATTGGAGAGGGTTTAATTCCTCCAACTTATTTTGTTACCTGAGGATCCTGAAGCATGTGCAGGTATTCCTCAAAATCACCTTCGATGAACTAAATGCACACAAAACAGATCAGATTCTCTCCCTCTCACACACACACCTCAATTAAAATGTGCATAAAATTAAACGAGAATACAGATGACACACCGACTCGTACAGGTCCCGGTTCTGCCTGAGGTATTTTACACATTCGGCCCGGACTCTGGTGTGTAGACCCTGACAGTGCAGCACCTGAAAAACCACACACACACACACACACACACACACACACACACACACACACACACACACACACACACACAGGTGAAGAAGATGTAAAAGTGTACAAACACACACCCAGCAACTTAACATAGCTGTGGTTTTTTTAAAGGCATGATTAAACTTTGGACTTGGTCACGTGCCTCGTCACGTGTACGTTGTGAAAGGATCTACCCCTGTACAGCTGTGTAAAGGTTTCAAATTTTCACAATGTCTTAAATAATACCATGGTATCAAGGAAAATGTAATGATGCTCCGCCCACTGTAGGCCACACCCCCAGTGTTTGAAAGCAGATTTGCATTGGAAAGCTGGATTGTTTACTGAAATGATTTTGAAGCCTAACTATGCCATTTGAGGCAATTATGTGAAGATTTTGTTATCTGTAATTGCAAAAACTGAATTTAGGGCCAACAGGCCAGAGTCATAGCCATCAGCCTGTTTGACCAGTAAAACTTCGAAAACAAGTACGGCCATAAATAACGCGAACTTGGTCTTAATTTCATCTGTAAATGGAATGTTCAAGAGTAAACCTTTCTATAGCTCAAATAAATAGACAAATAGGTCCATACTGAGGAGAAAAAGTATGAGAAACCCTTGCAATAGCCTTACATTGCTCATTAGTTACATTAGTTTCAGAGCAAACCTGAAAATGCAAACAGCTAACATATAGGTAAAAATCTGTATAAGAAAAACACATATACACACACACATATCCATCCGTATGAAAATAAAACAAATCACAGAGGACCAACAGCACATGATGCACATGTTAAAGTCAATCACGTCCAAATAGGGCCACAGGAAGCAAGGAATACAAATACAGAAATACAAAATAATCTATTTTGTATTTGTTTCTAAACACAGTGGCCCACATTTATCAATCTTTTGGTAATGTTTGCGTAAGCCGAACCAAGCTAAATATTTCTGCCGGGGTTAGGAAACTTTGTAACTGATTTATTTATTTATTTTATTTATTTGGTATCTCTGACAACCCTAAATATACTGAGCTTTCTGTTAATCCTTTTTTGTTTCCTGGAAATGCCCTACATCCTTATTTCAAAAGCCTGATGGGTTTTTTGTTGTTTTAAATGAATTAATTTGTTAATTAAAAACAAACGTTGAAAATGATTCCCTGAACATTTTATTGCCTGAAGTAAAAAAAATGCTTTTAACAAGTTGTGACAAGTTGTTATAACATGTACAGCATATCCTTTAACTATAAAAACAACAAACCCTTTTTAATCCATAACTTTACTCTTAACTTAGTTCTCACAATAAATCATATAACAGCTAAACTAGTTAGCTAACAACTTCAAACTCGACCTTATTTTATTATTAAGTACTTTGCTTTCATCCTTTTTTATTTTAATTTTTATTAATCGTAACGCCACATGCATTGCGGTTGGCTTTACAGCTAAACTAAGCTAAGCTAGGCTAGGATAAGCTAAAATATGCTACGCTGACTGTCAACATTTTGCCCTGGGTTGCTATAAGCAACTTGCTAACGCCACTAGTAGCGCTAAGCTAGTTTGCCAGCCATATTACATGCTGATGTTTAAGGACAGACAAAACACACAAAAAAAGTAATTCATACATAAATGAAAGCTAGTAAAATAAAACAAACATGAAAATTAAGTAGTTACCTGATAACTATTCTTTAGGGGGGAAAAATATTAGTATTATTATAACGCCTGGGTTTTCTAGCTAGCTAGCTAGATTTGCTAACCCATTAAGCTAGCTGTTAAGCGTCTTAACTATATAATCACACCTCTTAGGCAACGTGCAAAGAATTATTGTTTAATTTCCCAATCATGCTCAGAGAAGATGTTGTTTTACAGTCCGTGCGAGTATAATATGAGAAGCAGAGATGGGTTTATTAGCCAGTTTTCGTGTGTTTTGTGTGTTTGTTAGAGTTTCTGACCGGACTGACCTGCTCAGCCACGGCTCTGAATAAGCACGAGCCGTCCTTGGCTATCTTCTTGCGGTGGAGTCCGTTCGCTCTCAGATGCTCGTCCATGAGTTTCTCCACACTTTTCTCGTCGTTCTGCTGCATGTTTGCTCCTGCACGACTCTCCATGACGAGATAATTAAGTAACGTGGGTGTTTGCGTTGGAAATTCTTACATTTCCGAGCTACATATTGAACAGTGAGACAAATAAAGCCGGCACGTACACAAAGAGAGAGAGAGTTAGGAGTCACTTTCGTTTTCGGTGAAGTCCTGATTGAGAAAGCAAAGTTTCACGGATCGGCAGATGGAGAGAGGGGACGCAAAAGCTACTGAGCTGGAAACCAGGCTGAAAGAACTGAATGAAATGTACCACAAGTCACACTAAAAACAACACAACTTTATTAGTGTTGATTCGATTCCGGAAGCTGTGTTTGATTCACTCGTTTTAGAGAATCGACTACATTAATTCAAGTGACTCGACTCTTCTTCAGAGCGACGCCCACAGATTGTGTGCCTTTGTCTAAAGCATAACATCCAACAGAACATCAAGTGTACTTACGAAATCCCACAATGCACTGTAATACACTGCCCGGCCTAAAGTATGTGCATCCCATGACCATCACACCCATATGTGCTTCTTCACCAAAGTTAGACGCACACGAGTGTATAGAATTTTGTTGTATGCTGTAGCATCATATACAGAGGACCAAACACTGTTTCAGCATGACAGTGTTCCTGTGGTCCATGAAGACGTGGTGTGTTAAGATTGGAAGAAGGTAGAAGAACTCGAGTGACCTGCACAGAGCCCTGACCTCAACCCCACTGAACATCACTTTGGGATGAACTGGAACTGGATCCTCGACCAGACATACCAACATCAGCACCTGACCTCAATCTCACTAATGCTCTCGTAGCTGAATGAACACAAATCCACACAGCCACACCCCAAAATCTAGTGGAAAGCCTTCCCAGAAGAGTGGAGCGCATTATAACAATAAATGGACAACACATACAGAATGGAATGTTCAACAAGCGCATACAAGTGTGAAGGTCAAGGATATACAAACTTTTGGTCATATAGTGTGTTTCACAACTTCTCATGTTCGACTGACACAAACAGGTCATAAACTGCCATTTTATGATTTACGATTGCTTAAGTTGTATAAAGCACTTACTAATAAGAACTTAAGTTTTTCCATTCCAACCTTGACATAGCATGTCTTCATGGAGCTCGTTTGATGGAGTAGTCTGATATTAAATTTAAAAAGGTGAAATTGGGAATTAGGCTATTATAGAATCATTGCTTGATCTGTAAAATGTTATTTTGGGTGGATTCCAGACAGTACTAGATGTGGGGGTGGTGTTTGTTGTTTAATTATTAATACAAAATATTGAGCTGCAAGCAGTTATTAAGGGGGCCAAACACTTTTTGTCCCCAGCCCTTAGCAATGGACAAAAACCAGAAGCTGTTAGGAATTGCTAAGAGATCACCTTATGTTCTGTTTTCAGCAACCCTTCCAAGTTGTTAATGAACTTGAAGCTTGTTTGTTAACATTATGTCATATTGCTAAACATATGTGGTAAGTTTGGTCTCGATGATGAAAAAATGTTTGCTGAGAAGTGGCTTCACATCCAGGTTTAAAGACTTTGCCTTCAAATTTGCTTGGAAGTTATGGATGAAATGTCCCGAATATACATTTATTATTATTATTATTATTATTATTATTATTATTATTATTATTATTATTATTATACTTTGATAAAGGAGTCCGTGGCGGCCCATAGAAAGCTTTGAATAAATTTTATGAAATTTGGCGTAGTGATAGAGAACAATCTTAGCTACCTAGCTACAAATTACTAGACAGTCATTTTTGTGGATGTCACTCAAGCACTCTAGCACCACCAATAGGTCAAAAATGGAAATACTTTTATAAGAATAACCACAACACATACACTCGCATATCAGTGTATTAGAAGAAGAAGAAAAGTTTTCAATCAAGCCACCAATCAAGTGGAGTTTATTGATATGTTGATGTTGATTCAATGTGAATAGTACACAGGTAGCTGCCTCACTGTCTGGCCTGGCTTTATCTTTGTGTGTGTGTGTGCACAAGAGAGAGAAGGGATTAGTGGAATATAGATGAGGATGTGGTTCCTGTCCAGCAGCTGTCACACATCCTGGTCCTGAAAAACAGAACGACTAAGTGAAAAATCAGAGAAACAGAGATCCAGTGAAACCGTGATGCTTGCTCTGAGGTAAGTTCAATCAAAATAAAAATAACAAACAACAAAACTTTTATTCCACAGCAAATCTGATTGGTCAGAAGGTGTTGAACAATTTCCTATAACAGCAGTTCTGACAGAAGCTCAGCTGCAAATCACAGGTTTGTTTAGGATTAACGCGCTCGTTCTAATACGTTATCGTTTCTATAGCAACAGCTTAACCTGAAAAATACGTGTAATCAATGATATGTTTATAATAACGGTTTCTGTTAGGAGATGTTTCATTAACGTTTACGGAAGGAGTCTCCAGGGTCCGCGCTTTGTAACAGAGGTAAAGTCGGAGGTAAAGCCGTAACATTACGCTTTGTTCAGGACAGGAGTTCACGCTTTGCGGGTTCTCGGTATGATGACAAGCTGCGGGTTTCCTCGCCTTATTAATTTCGAGAAAGAGAAACCAAGAGATGCTGGTGAGAGAACGACTGTTTACGGCTGCAGGAGTGTAAGTAGGCAGAGGAACTAACTAACACTGTTTTGTGTAACTATAAAACGGATTTAAAAAAAAGTCATTTTTCAATAAATCTAAATGTTTTAATTGTTGACAAATTGCTGTGGTATAAGAGGAACACAACACTTTGTATACAACGTGCTGTTACAGGAAAATAATTAACTTCTGGGTGGTAACTGTAACTCTGATACACCACAACATGCTCATGTTGATTAGTTTCCTCTAACAGCAGGACATAGAGGGGTTTAGTCCTTATCAGGCAACCATATTAAAATAAATACAACATCAAAAGGTACTATAAAGAACAAAGAATATTTGTCCTAAATAACATATATAGCATGTGTGTGTGTGCGCGTGTGTGAGGATGCAGATGAAGCTGATGAAGGCAGTATTGTTGATGTGTGTGTGTCTGAGTGTGTTGCCTGCACAGTGTGTGTGTTTTTCACGCGGAGCTTCAACAGTTACCTGCATGGACATGAAGCCTGGACACATCAGCACTCAACCTCAGCACACACACACAACATCGGCAGTGACTGTACACACCAGCCGCACAGTCTATCTACCACAGCACACACTCATGGGTATGTACACACACACACACACACACACACACACACACACACACACACACCTACAGCATTCCTACTATACTCATACAGGCACATGTGTGTGTTTCAGTGAGTGTGCGCAGCTCTCGAGCATTTATGGGTCTTCTGCTGCACGCACGCTCTGTAGCGGAGGACCGTGTGGTTGGAGGCGAGTTCACACTCCACCCTCCGGGAACACACACACTCTCCTGCCTGTCCACTGCAGACACGGTCACACACTCCGACAAGCTGTTGAAGAGGAACCTGTCGTTCACCTGGAGGGCTCCGGCTCGGCCCAGTGGGGACCTGAGATTCTAGTGAGACACACATACGCACGCGCACACACATGCACTATAATCCATCGCAACAGACACTGTTATGTTATATAATATTTTTCTTTCTTTTCAGTATCACAGTGGTTCATTCCTATTTTGTCTACTGGACTCGGATCCATTCAGCCGTGGTGCATGATGGGACTCGTAAGCCTCCTACTGGACTTGATGCTGGACTACAGGACTGGATCATCTCAGGTAACAAACGTGGAATGGAGGACTAAAGGACTAAAGTGCTGCCGCATCACACTCCTTAAGCAGAGATGATGATAACATAAATGCTTATACATATAACACACACACACACACACACACACACACATTCAATGTCTGCCTTTTTTCCTTCCAGCATCTCCGATGAACTCCGCACTCACACAAACACACACTTCTGCACACACGCACTCGGAATACTCAAGCTCCACACACACACTGACGACTAACTTCCACACACACACTGTTCTGCCCCAACGCACCAAACACTCTGATAAACGAACAAGCACACACGGCCCTAGAAATACCACACACACACATCTATACACAACAACTGCTTCACACACACCAACACACAGTCCTATGGCATCACACACACAACTATACACAACAACTGCATCACACACACCCACACACTCTCCCACTGCAACACACACTCCCACACACTCTCCAACTGCAACACACACTCCCACACACACTCCCACTGCATCACACACACTCACACACGCTCCCATTGCATCACACACTCCCACACACACATCCACACCCACTCCCACTGCATCACACACTCCCACTGCATCACACACAGCCACACACACTCCCACTGCATCACACACAGCCACACACACTCACACTGCATCACACACACCCACTGCAACACACACTCCCACTCCCACTGCATCACACACTCCCACACACACTCCCACACACACTCCCACTGCATCACACACAGCCACACACACTCACACTGCATCACACACACCCACTGCAACACACACTCCCACTCCCACTGCATCACACACTCCCACACACACTCCCACACACACTCCCACTGCATCACACACAGCCACACACACTCGCACTGCATCACACACACCCACTGCAACACACACTCCCACTCCCACTGCATCACACACTCCCACACACACTCCCACACACACTCCCACTGCATCACACACAGCCACACACACTCCCACTGCATCACACACTCCCACACACACTCCCACTGCATCACACACACCCACACACACTCCCACTGCATCACACACATCCACACACACTTCTACTGCATCACACACACCCACACACACTCCCACTGCATCACACACATCCACACACACTTCTACTGCATCACACACACCCACACACACTCCCACTGCATCACACACACCCACACACACTCCCACTGCATCACACACACCCACACACACTCCCACTGCATCACACACATCCACACACACTTATACTGCATCACACACACTCACACACACTCCCACTGCATCACACACACCCACTCACACTCCCACAGAAAGACACACTCCCACTGGATCACTCATTACCACACACACCCCCACTGCATCACACACACACCCACCCACTGCATCACACACTCCCACTGCATCACACACACTCACACACACTCACACTGCATCACACTCCCCCGCTCCACCTTCAGCTTTACACGTAGAGCTGTCTGCTGCACTCCAGCGCTCTCTGTCTGATCCAGTGGAGCCGTGGCCCAACCCTGACAATCCTGTAGGTACGTCTCACACTCCAGAACTCCTTCAGTGTTCTAGACAAGATTCAGTCCAGTTTAATGAATGTGCTTTTATTCT
>NC_030430.2:7627500-7705000 GCF_001660625.3 Ictalurus punctatus | reverse complement strand
CATACACTTCATTACGGGACAATGGAGAAACTGAAACACACACATACATACACACACATACACATACATATACACATATACACACACATACACAGACATTTCTCTTGCACACTGTTCCTCGGTCACTCACTGATGAAGACGATGATGAGGAGGCTGAGGTGGTCCAGCTCGATGTCGGGGTTGGAGAACGTGTCGCAGAACGTGGTGTAGATGATCATAAGCAGGACGACGCTGCTCACCGTGCCGAACGGAAGCTTCCTTCTCTCCAGCCACTCCTTCAGGAACCTCCTACAGACCTAGAACAGTGTTTTTGTCCCGTTAGGGTTGCAGTAGTTTTGGTGTTGCTTTTGTTCGGAGTGGAACAAGATATCAATATGGCAGAAAATATATATAAATTTGATTTATAGTATGGAAACTATGGTGACAGAGCACATGCATATATACACACACACACACACACACTTTTACCTGGCCAACTATAAGAGGGACAACTACGGTCATGAAGAGCTGAGAGAAGATGGAGGAGAACTGTACTGATGAGGACGAGCCAAGCTAGAGGGCAGAGAGAGAGATCACACACACACACACACACACACACACATCAATACACAGATAAAAACAAATACAGATTGCTTTTCAGTTTATCAGCTAGCAGATGGGGGTATACCTAATAAACTGTCAACCGTGTAACATAACGGTGCTATAAAACAACCGCAAGAGGGAAAAAAAATAATAACTGACTGGAAATTGCAAGCTAATGTAATATATCAGGGAAATTCAGTTTTCAGGACATGCATTGCTAATTTTTTAAAATAAATATATAAGTACACGTTTGATACACAATGTGTAAGACGTTTAAGAAACGGTGACTAACTAAACTCAATGTTTGAATGTGGAAGCTTTTTTAAACAGCGCATATACAGTATATAATCTCACACACACACCCTGCGCTCCATTGATCGTGTGTTTACTCTGATGCACAGTAAAGTTACAGCACTAAATTACGTATTTTTTGAGTGAATGGCAGATCCGGCACCTCCACCTGGAACAAATAAAACTAATACAAAAAAAAAAAAAAAAAAAAAAAAAAAACAAACAGATGATGCCAGGAGATATAATATCCATAATGTTAAAATGTTATATATTTCTGTTCGTTTCTAGGTACACAGAATGTGATTGACATTTTATTAGTAACCCACAAAATTCAGAAAAAAAAGGAGGGATCTAAAACAAAGCCGAATAAAATCAGTACAAACGAAATGAATTAAATAAATGTTCTGTGTGCGTTTTTCCATTTAAAGTCGCACGCGGTCATGAAAACGTCACTCACAAACAGCAGCAGCAGCAGCGGTGTGACGACGATCCCCTGTAGAACACACACTCACTTTAATACAGGCAAAAATAAATAAACAAATATAAGAGCATTCTCTCACGGAGGTTCGGAATAAATTTTAATCTCACTTTCTGACCATTAAAAAAAGAAATATCTAGGAAACTTCAATATACTTATTTAAATAAATAAACTCTTACCAGAAAGCTTCCAAATGCCGAGTTGAAAATGGCTGCAGCCTGTTAAAAAAAACACAAAAACAACAACAGCATGCTGATGAACACGCACTCAAACTCACACAGTGGAGTTGCGAGGCACGTTATGTAAGGAATGTAAGGAATACATAAAAATAAAACACTCTGTGCCATGCAGTTGGAAAATAATCAGTGACGGAGCGAAGTTACTGTTACTGCCCTGAAACGTTTTATTCCTCTTACACCACAGCAACGGTGTAAAACTACTTCCTGTTCTCATTTACGTCACAGCAGCTACAAAACAGTCGCTCACGACCCAGCCTTTCCTTTCTTCTTTCTCTCGAAGTTAAGGAGGTGAAATAAAAACGCTGAAGGCTCCTTCTGTAAACGTCTCCGTACAGGAAACGTCCCATTAATCGACGACAATCTGGCGCGTCCGCCTTACGAACGGCCAAGACATTACTATAGAAACAAGCGCGTTAATGTAAACCTGCGATTTGCAGCAGTGCTACTGATAATCCGAATAATCAGAATAGGGAATTCAGCAGTGCTTCGGTTTAAAAAAACAAAACAAAACAACGGTTTTAAGTAGTTTTGTTAAAATACAGACGCTTGAGCGAGTTCAAGAAATTGTAATAGCACTCTCTCACCTCGTTCCCCCCAACGGCTTTAGTGAGGATGACGGCAGACGACACAGGAGGAGGCATACAGCCCACCGTCTGCAACCTGCGCACACACACACACGCGCACATACACGCACACACACACGCACACGTATGTAAGTCATTCTGCATTCATAAATATTTCATCATTATGTTTTCAATTTTAAAAAATCCGCTCTGGGAGGGGGTGGGGGGGGTCATGCTGTGCTACGACACTGATGCATCCGATTGGTTTTGTAAGCCGTCAATCAAACACGCCGCACACGTACGAATGCAGTCGGTGCTTGGCTTCAGAAGAAACGTAATCATGTTGAAGCTGATGTAGCTTTCAGCATTCCTGCTTCCTAATGGACTGGGACGGTTTGGTATGAACACTGGGAACTAGCGAGAAAGTCAAATAAGTACGCTTTTATTTCTCTTACACCACAGCAACTTGCCGAGTATCATGACGCTTTATTAAAGAACAACACTTTTTTTTTTTATCCGTTTATAGTTAAGTTAGTGTCGTCGACGTCCGTTAAACGAGTTTGTGTAAAAAAAAAACAAAAAAACACGTTACCGAGAAGTTACAGCTTGACCTCTGACAAATGAGACTCCTTCCATAAACGTTTAATAAACACTTCCTTACAGAAATCGTTACCATATCAACAATTGCCCGCCATTGTGGGCTGTTAAAATAGAAACCATTATGCATCAGAACAAGCTGCTGTTATAGAAAAATTTGCCAACATATTCTGACCAATCAAAATAGAGAATTCAACAGCACTATGGTATAACAGTATTTATTCCTATCAGTGTAGCACTGAATTAAATTTTGCCTTTAAATACTGTATTTCAGAAAACATCTGAGCAAAAAAGTCTTGTGAATTATATGGGTGATGCACTCGTACCAGCACTACGGTAATACCTGCTGCTATTTTTAGAGAAACAGATGGACTACTGTCAGTAAGTGAGCTGTATCTAATAAAATAGCCGATATTATACGTTATTAAGCAGCCTATAAAATAAGAGAGACAGAGCAGCTCTGAGGGAACAATGCGTTTCTCCGTGTGAATGAGCTCATACATCGGTACAAATTTAACTCTGCGAGCTCCAGGAGGAACGCGAGGGAATGAAGCACAGCTACCTGCAGACAGAGACACCATTCAAACAGGCAGACCTGGAGACGGAGGAGGGGAACAAACTGGAGAAAAGTGTCAGCGTGGCAGTGATGAAGGGCTGAAGAGCCCCAGAAATTACATGAACAAGCGTGTGTGTGTACCCTTTGAGAAGCCATTCATTTATAGCAGTGAGTGCCAGGACTTTGAGAAGAGCCCAGATGGCCACAGGGAAAAAGACCAGAGTGAACATCTGAACAAACAGATGTAACTTCACGTGCATTAACGCACTCGCCAACTCCTGAGAGAGAGAGAGAATCACATGTGTACGATAAAGAAATGTGTTGATGCTGATCGTTTTATACTAGCAAATCATAACAAAAATGTCCTGTCTGACATTGACAAAGTGCTGACACTGGAGACTCCTTCTGTAAAAGTTCAATAAAACAGACGCCTCCTTACAGAAAGAAAACTTCATCATATCAACAATGACACTTTCCAAAAAGTCTGCCGCACACGTTCCTGTGAACGAGCCATTACTATAGAAGTGATAATTTAGTAGAACGAGCGCACGAACACGAAATAAACCTGTGAATTGCAGTTGCACTACTGTCCGAGATGCTGTTCTAGAAAACTAATCAACGCTTTCCTTCTAACCAGTCACAATCCAGAACTTCCAAAACTGTGGTATAACTGAAACAAGTTCTGATGAATGTCTGTACACAGTGAATTATTTAAACTGCCTAGCCTTAGAGTCAACAAATATACACCTTGTGAACACACACACACACACACCCTCTTACCTCAGTTTTTAAGGACAGGCCACTGTTAAAGAAGATGGTTGACACCGCTATGTAGGTGATGGTGATCTCTGGCCGAAGAGGACCTGAAGGAGAGCAGTCGAGATGGATGAGATGACAGTAATGCAATAAATAAACAGTTTGTCAAACGTCATGATATCGAACACCTCTTACTGTCCAACGCTTCGGCCAGGTGTACTGATTCAGCTTATGAATATTAATGAGCACTGGGGTCTGCGTTATGAATATTCATGCACAATTGCAAAAAAGAGAGAGGTTTAAAGAGGCACAACGATTTACTAAACATTACACATACATACAAATACATATTATATATATATATATATATATATATATATATATATATATATATATATATATACACACACACACACACACACACACACACACACACACATACATATATATATATGTGTGTGTGTGTGTGTGTGTGTGTTATAGGTACAATGTGTCTCACAAGACACTCATAAATAATACTAATGTGTGGTGAGAGTAAACAATTATTATTTAGTCAGAAACAAACCCGCTCAGCTTCATTTAAAGTCACGGTTTATTTACAGGAATTTAGGAGAGGAATGAAGAATTAGTTATAAACTCGGGGAAAGTGAACACTTTATCCCGTGTAAAACCCGGGAAGGGTGAAACTCTCCTTCACTCACCTCCTTTCACCCCGACGGACGGCGCGAGCTTGGCTGAAGCGATCGCGAGAGCGATACCGACAATGAACCATTCCTTCCGCACGCGCGCTAACAGGCCCATACCGGAGGAACCCCGTTAAACCGCCGCCAGCCCTCACCAAACTCTTCCCCGGTCCCTCCGTAACCAACTTCAGAGCATCACATTGACAACGCCTCGATCCCTAATACCTTACTTCCTGACACATAGGTCACTACTTAGCCCGAACACGTCATTCTCTCAAACCCTACGTAGTGCGCGTTTATAGGGAATAAGGAAGCTATTTGGGAGTTGGCCGAGCTTTCAAAAACACTTCCGGACACATAAGCGAAGCGCCATCAATACCGTAATAACCGGTATTACAGAGCAGATACCGTAATGCACCCAATGCAAACTCGAATATTCGTAATTTATTTGCTAGTTTGTATGTTTACTGAGGACCAGAGTAGCGAAATAAAATATATTAGTAGTGGTCTATGAAATAAAACATTCAATAAATAAAACATTTTAAGTATTCATGATTGGTTTGTTATTGTTTGTTGTTTTGCTAGCAGGCGCTAGAGGCCGCTAATGACTAGCATTCCTACCATCTATGTTCGAGGTGGTTTCATCGAAACTGATAGTCTCATGGTGCTTTAAAGTATATATGTATTATGCATGAAATATGTTCGTATTTCTTTATTATTTTATTTCCATTTAAATTCCAAATCACATTTTTGTTTAGTCTGTGGTACTAAGTGTTTGTTGCTAATTTACATATAGCAATACATTACCTTCAAGTTCAAGTTCTTTTTCTCACATTCCTGCTGTAAAACAACAACAACAACAACAACAACAAATAAAATAAAAAAAAAAAACAATAGAAACCCTCATATAATTTATAATGGTTTTAATGATTATAATGTGAATTGTATTGGTTTCAATGGAAGCTCTACTGGCCTGTGGGTCTCTACTGGTAATTTTATTGCCTTCAGTTGGAGGCATGTTATGTCTAGTAGACGCCATAAAAGACCATAATGGTAATGCTAATGGTTTAAATGTTTAGCTGATGGTTTGTAATAGTATTTGTAGTGGATACCATTAGAAAGTCCTTGATTATCCTCATAGCCTTTGCTCTGTATCACTTTATGTAGATCTCCTGCAGGTCTGGCAGATGGTCATCAGTGCTGTCCAGACCGGAGGTGTTTCCATACTACACAGTGATGTTGCCTGCCAGGATGTTTTCAATTTTGCTCCTGTAGAAAGTAGGAAAAGAGATGAGGGGGCAATATGAAATTCCTCAGCCTGTGGAGATAGAAAAGGCGCTGCACACCAAGATTAAGTCCTTGGAAATCTTATCTCCTAAGTGTGGCACTCTCTGTACAGGGGTCCTTCATCTTACCAATATTCAGGGAAGTTTGCTGAGCTTCAACCTCTTTCAGATTAGTTGTATGTTAAATGCCAGAACCATATCACCTCTCACCTGGTATCCCACTGAAGCTAAGCAGGGTTGAGCTTGGCCAGTACCTGGATGGGAAACCTCTTGGGGAAAACTAAGGTTGCTGCTTGAAGTCGTATTAGTGAGACCAACAGTGGGTGCTCAGCCTGTTGTATATGAGGGGCCTAATGCCCCAATATAGTGAAGGGGATGCTATAATGTAAAAACAGCACTGTCTTTCAGATGAGATGTTAAACCTCAGGCCATTAAAAATCCTGTAAAGTGCTATATAAATTTAAGGAATTATTCATTATTAAATGCTATAGGCTATATACAGTATGTAGGCTATATGTGAAATGCTTTTGCATTATTGGTAGTTATTGTGCTTTCTGTCTCTGACCGTTTCTTGTTTCTTTCTTTGAGTTGGGCTTTTATATCAGTAGAAAACCGCAAATTTGCCCCCAAAAGTCATTCATATAGAACATTTATCAGAAAGAACTAGGCCTAATAAAAATGTTGCTGTAGTGACAAACTCACACTGATCAGTTATCAGGCTATAATATTCATTTGTCCACATTTCTATCTGTCTGCCCATCTTTCTGTCTGTCTATCTGTCTATCTGAGCTGCGTTGTACTGCTCAGGACTGCAGTGGATTTGCAGTGGAATGCAGCATTACACCCAGGATTGAACTTTATTTACAAATGTAGACTTTATATAGATAGATGAGACAAACACACATTTGAGTTTTATTTGTTCATTTATTTTTAATGTTAGCATAAAAAGCATTGTATTATAGGATGTGCAATAATCAGGGCAGTAAGATCACATGACATGCCTGCACATTGTTTGATCGTTGTAGATTTAACATCTTTCACATTTCACACAGACATGGAAAGATAAGGAATAAGGATTAAACACACTCTTTAGACACTTTAAACTTTGTTAATGATATAAGAAAGGATGAGATTAGTAGGATACAATGAAAGCTAAGACTAGTCTATGCATGATTCAAATAAGCTAATTCAAATATCCCATCTCTATATACACTTATTCAACCTTCATGGTACTGATAACATTTTTCCGTGATTATTCTTGTTTTTTAAAAATCTAAATATTATTACAAGACAAAATTTACACACGTCAAAATGAATTCAAGTTGAAACATATATAAAGAATTCAAAGCAGTAATAAGACAAATAAAAGTACATAGCAAATGAGAACGTTTAAACTGAAGGACATTTAAAAGGCAAAGCAAAACTTCTATGAGATAAAATGACTGCTCTGTTTTGTAACATGCACAGTGTATCAAAAACAAATTTTCCATAATATTTGTAAAAATACCTCTGCGTACACAACTCCGTTACTGATACTCCCCAGAACAGCATGACAGGGAGTGTTTTATCCCGTACGTGGCTGTATCTTCTCCTCCTTGAATTCAGTGTTAATAGAGTCCCCGCATTCACAGACGTACTCTCCATACTCGACCTCAGAGAGAAAGCCGGTGGTGCTGGTCAGCTTGACTGGGACCATAACGATCACCTCCTTCCTCACCACATTCACCGTAAGCTTGGTGTGAGGAGGAATTCTGGCTGGCAAGGAGACCCTGATACTTTTGGTCTTGGTAGTGGTGGTGCTTTTGCCCTTCTCCACGGTAAAAGTGTTACTGGCATTGAAGCTTTGCCCTATATTAAAACCAAACAATGGTACTTCAAGTTTGGTTCCAAAACCAATCTGTGTGGAATCGCTAAATTTGAAGCTCTCAGTGACAGATCCTGAATATTCTCGATTCACATCAGTGGTGAAGATTTGATACTCTGATCCATTATTCACAACAGTGATGGACTCGATGATAACCGACTTTGCACGTTCTTTCTTTTTGTCCCATTCAACTTCAGCTTTAATGGTGGCTTTGCCTGCTTTAAGAGGATGGACATGGGTCAGACGGTTGTCGAACCATTCGTACTTAGGCACATCACGACCCGCCCTGGCCACCTGGATATACCCACCTCTGTCGCTATGCTGATACAGAACCCAGGCTCCTTTCTGCACTTTGTGAGAAGATACTGTATCATTAAAAGTGCCATAATGCAGATTGGTCTCAGTGTTGAGAACGAGGCGCCGGCCCTGGTAGTTTTCATCTTCATACAGTGTAATCTGAGGATTATTTAGGTCCTCTCTCACCAGCTCTAGTGAAGAAATGTCATCATTGTAGTACACGCTGGCATATTCTCCTTCCTCATAGGCAGTCGGTTCACCAGCGAAATTTGCGTCTGTGTACGCCACCCATGGATTCCCAATCACCTTCAGAGAGGAGATGCAGTTATCAAAACTCACTTTACTTAAATCAGAGACATCAGAGGCAAACTCTTTTCTGAGGCCCTTGAAGTCGGGATGTTCGTAAACGATGATCTTGTTCATGACTGAAGGTGTTTGCAGTTGGCTCAGAGACTCACAGGCAGTGCAGAGCGTGAAGAGACCGAGAATCTGTGAAGATTCTTCAAGTTCCTTCTCCTATATATACAGTCATGTGAACGCACACCCCATGGAAATCGTTGGCTTTTTTTTTTTTTGTTGACATATTTGGATGAGCAAACATTTGATCATCTTTGAATCAGTGCTATTAATAAAGCTGATATACTTGAACAAAACCAGAAGCAAAGTGAGCTTTTTCATTATTTATTCAACAGAAATATCAATAGATGTTATATTCTTCTGTGGAAAAAGTAAGTACACCTTTGGCCTCAGAAGCTAGTATTATTCCGTTTATTTGAAATAACTTCTTGTAGGCGTTTTGTATAATTGTCCAACAGGCTTGCTGGAGTTTTTGACCACTCTTCCATGCAGTATTCTTTCAGTTGCAAGATCTTTGAGGATTTTCTTGCATGTCCTGTCCGTTTTGAATCCTCCCACAACATGCCAATGGGATTCAAATCCGGGCTTTGACTAGGCCATTCCATAACCCTCCATTTCTTCTTTTTGAGCGATTCCTTGGTGTATTAGGCTAGTGTTCTTAGGATCATTATCCTATTGAAAGGTCCACTTTCGTTCAACTTCAACTTTTAGACAAATGGCCTCACGTTATCTTCAAGCACTCCTTGATACGATGCAGAATTCATAAATAATTTAATGAATGCAAGCTGTCCAGACCCTGAGGCAGCGAAGCAACCCCAAACCATAACATTTCTACCACTGTGCTTCACAGTTGGTATGAGGTGCTTCTCCTGAAAAGCTATCTTTGGTCAACACCAAACATGTCTGCTGTTACTTTGGCCAAACAAATCTATCTTTGATTCATCTGTCCAGAGCACATTATTCCAAAAGGCCTGGTCTTTGCCTATATACTGATTGGTAAACTGTAGTCTTGCTCTAATGTTCTTTTTAGACAGCAAAGGCTTTCTGAAATCGTTTGAAATCTGCGCCATTTGTAGATGATTTTCCTTACAGTGGAATAATGTATTTCAAATCATTTGGAAATCTTTTTAAATCCCTTGACAGACTCATAGGCATCCACAACCTTTTTTTTTGAAGGCCTTACAGAACTCTTTAGATCTTGGCATGATGACACCACACACCTCAATAGCAAAGGGAACACTAGACATTATATATGAAGGGGTATAAATAAGACTGGTTCCACCTGCACTCCCTAAGCAGGTTCTAATCACTGGAACCCAATCTTCAACACCTGATTAAAATTTTATGGATTTGAAGGTGTGATAAATGTAAGGGTGTACTTACTATTTCCATGTGACTGGTCTGTTTTTTGTTAATTAAAATTGAGATAATTACTTCAAAATGTCAATTTGCTATGTGTCATTTGATAGAGTCTATCAGCTTTATTAATAGACATTGTTTCAGAGAGGATCAAATGTTTGCTTGTCCAAATATGTAAATAAATAAATAAATACCATTGGCGGTACTTATTTTTTCCCATGATTGTAAAGCTGCTCAGTGAAATGAAAAGAATGAACACATATAACGTTATACTTGACACAAACTGCAGCCACTATTTTGTCGTATATATTTATATAAAAGGAGTAATAAAATTTTCAGTCAAACTGCCATGCAGTACTTAGGCAGCTATATGTCAAAGTTCAATATTACAAATAAAGTATTTACAGACATCATATTTACAGACTTCATCTTTAAATCATTACTGTTGTTATTGTTTTACATTTACTATCTCTGCCTTTACAAGGGCTGTATTCAGTGTTAGATGAAGTGCACACAGTGAGGACTTTATACTGAGAATGAGCTGTAAGTGTAACAGATCAGTGGTAGGTCAGCTAATTCGTCAAACCGCAGACATGTTTTGCAGTTAATGCTAACTGGATTGTGGCTAAGCAAAAGCAAACTTGCTGATTAATGTTAATTGCTGATGTTTTCACACACATCCCAACCACATCAGCAGCAGTTACTGACAAAGCATGTGTAAAGCACAGTTGAGCAAGATGTCATAATCTTTTTTCCTCAAAATGCCTTTGGAGGAAAAACAAAAAATACTAAGCGCACATTGTCAATCAATTCAATAAAATTTTATTTGTATAGCACTTTTTACAATGGACATTGTCTCAAAGCAGCTTTACAGAAACATATAAACACAGGATACAGATTTTAAATGTGTGAATTTATCCCTATTAAGCGGTGGCGATGGTGGCGAGGGAAAAACTCCCTAAGATGTTAAGAAGAAGAAACCTTGAGAGAACCAGTCTCAGAAGGGAACCCGTCCTCATCTGGGTAACAGCGGATAGTGTGAAAGTAAAGGAAAGTTCATTATGGTTTTATATATAGTCTGTTTTGTTGAACTAGACCACTTTTCAAAAGAGACCCGAGTGCAAAACTGCATGTGGTGATTGCAGTCTCAGGGCCAAAGTAACAACTGTAGTCCCAGCAACCACAGTGAGTGTGTCCATTTGGAATTGGAGTAGATGAGCGCTCCACCCAGAGGTAGGGCATCCGAACTGACCAGGCAGGTCCGGAGAGCAGAAAGGATCAGGATCACTAGCATCTCCATAAAATAATGTTTGGCTCGACGGAAGGAGAGAGGGAGAGATTGTTACGTAAGACTGTGCTTAGTGTAAAGGAATGTCTAGTCATGGTATGCTTGAGTAAACAAATTAGTTTTAAGCTTAGATTTAAACACTGAGACTGTGTCTGAGTCCCGAACACTAATTGGAAAGCTGTTCCATAACTATGGGGGCTGTAGCTTTTGATCTAAGTAGGCATGGTGGATTATAAAAGACCAAAAGTTCACTTAGATACTATAGCGTGAGACCTTTTAGTGCTTTATACTTTAATAATAGTATTTTATAATCAATATGAAATTTCCCTGGGAGCCAGTGCAGTGTGGATAAGATCGGGGTGATATGGTCATATCTTCCGGTTCTAGTTTGACTCTAGCAGCTGCATTCTGGACTAACTGGAGCTTGTTTACTCTCCTACTGGAACATCCAGACAGTAAGGCATTACAATAATCCAGTCTGGGGGTGACGAAAGCATGAACTAATATTTCTGCATCGTGTAGTGAAGTTATATTTCTTATCTTAGCAATATTTCTGAGATGAAAGAAGGCTATCCTAGTAATATTATCAACATGAGCATCAAATGAAAGAGTCAATAATCACATCAAGGTCATTTACTGCTGCACACGACGAAACAGAAAGTCCACCCAAAGTTACTGTGTGATCAGAAAAATTACTGCTAGCTACAAGTGGTCCTAGTACAAGTACTAGTACAATCTAGTACAAGTACAATCAAAATACAAATTACAATACAAAAAGGACCTTCAGTATTTTTGGTCAAAAATATCCCATATAATTAAGCAATGGTTTTAGTTCAACAGGCCCCAATACCTCAAAGGGTTATTTTTACTTTTTTGTGTACAGCATTAAAAACAACCCGTTATTAGCGTCCCTAATGCAACAGAGTGTTTTTGATTCAAAACTTTAAAAATCAAATCTAATAATAATGTGACCCAGAGAAGAAGCATTAGTTCCCTTTTTAGTCTCAGTTCTTTCAGATGAAAGTGCTGTATAGGGAACATAAATAACTTTTAGAGAAAATGTTACCATTTTCTACTAGAGCTTAGAAACTTTCATGTATCAGGTCAGATGTTCAAGTACAGTGACTGGTGTCTGGAGTGACTTTCTTGTTGATAAGTAGAATGTTCTGCAATGACCAAGTCAGTCACCTGACCTCAGTCCAGTCCAAAAACTGAAGGCAAAATGCCAGGAACAAGCAGGAAGTGATGACAGCTGCAGTAAAGGCCTGGCACAGCATCACCAGAGAAGAAACCCAGCATCTGGTGATGTTCATGGATTCCAGACCTCAGATAGACTGCAAAGGATTTGCAACCAAGGATTAAAAAGAAATGAATTAATTCATTTATGATAATGTTGGTTTGTCCGATTTATTTTGGTCCTTTACAAAGTGGGGGACCACATATAAAAAGTGCTGCAATTATTCCACCATTCAGCCATTCTGGATGTACTACATACCCTCAATTTAAAACTGGTCATATTCTTTATTACATTTTATACTGTATTGTGGTAAACAACTAAAATAACAATAACTTTGTCCACATGTTTCTGGACCTGACTGTATAATGTAGGCTTTAAGGGCTGTATTCAGTGTTAGATGACATGCTTATAGTGAGGACATTATACTGAGAATGAGCTGTAAGTGTAACAGATGAGTGCTCAGTCAGCTAATCCTTCAAACCGCAGGCATGTTTTGCAGTTAATGCTAGCTGGATTGTGGCTAAGCAAAAACGAACCTTCTGGGTAATGTTAGCTGCTGATGTTTTCACACACATCCCTAACACATCAGCAGCAGTGACTGACAAAGCATGTGAAAGGCACAGTTGAGCAAGATGGATTATTTACCCTGTCATCATTTTTTTCCTCAAAATGCCTTTGGAGAAAAAACAAAAATACTAAGCACACATTTTCAATCAAAGTAGAAATTACATACAAAAATGACATCCAGTGTTTTAGCCTTTTCTGTTTATCATTATCTCTAATATTCAGAAGAAACATGAAGCCAGTAGAAACAGTTTTTAGACACAATTTTAGAAGTGAGAAAAAAATAACCCTTTGAGGTATTGGGGCCTGTTGAACTAAATCCACTGCTTAACTATATGGGATATTTTTGGCTATCAAAAAATGTAGCTCTTAAAAATAGATATTAATGACAAAATCACACAGATCTACCTAGAACTTTATTTGCAAGTGTAGACTTTTCATAGATTAGACAAACATGTTTCAATTGTATTTATTTATTTATTTATTTATTTATTTATTTATTTATTTATTTTGAATATTAGAATAAAAATGATTGTATTATAGGATGTGCAGTGAGATCACTTGACATGCCTGCACATTGTTCGATCATTGTACGTTGTCTTTAACATTTTACACAGAAAGATAAGGAATAATAATTACAATTTCTCTTTTAACCTTTATTAATGATATATGAAGAGATCATCAGGCTACAGTAGGAACTAAAACTAGTAAAGGGATGATTAAACAAATCTGAAACATTAACTGAGTCATATTTCAGAGATACATACAGTATAAAAATCATGACTAAATCCCACCGTGATACACGCTCATTTAACCTTAAATGACTGTACTGATTCATTTATCCCTTCATTATTACTGTTTTTAAATCTTGACATCATTACAAGATGAAATATAACATCTTTATGAATAAAAGTGGATCTATATATAAAGGAAATTCAAAGCCAAATCAAAGTTTCATAGCAATCGAGAAAGTTTAAACTGAGGATCTGAAGATTATCCAGGTTCTCCGTCACCAGCTCTAGTGAAGAAATGCTCTCGTTCTTCTCCACTTTGTCATATTTAGTTAGAACAACTTTGATGATTTAAAGATTACTTTAAATTGTTTGGAGTTTCAGAGATTGTGATGATGTTTCCGTTCTGTGGTGTTTAAAGGTGTTTTTACTGTTACTATATGGTTGATTGGTAAGATCTTCAGAGGCCGAGATGGGGAACGATTATAGAAAAATGGAAACACTCTCTCAGTGAAGGTATGTGTTATAGTGTGCAAGCATGTATTGGTTAGAAGATCAGTAAATGTCACTTTCCTCTTGTCCCAGTCCAGATGCACTCTGACCCTCTGTGGTTTGGTTTTAGCTTTAAAAATGTGACCTGCCTGTTCCGGGCAGAGCAGGTGGTAACTTCCATTATTGTAGCTCATGCTGCACACCGCATTACAGAAGGAATTCTTCTTTCTTGGAGCAGACTCTCTAATTACACCCAGTTCCCAGATATTACTGTCCCCAACCTCGACGTCCCAGCAGTGCGACCCTGAGTTAAAGCCCTCACAGCCCAGGACGCATGTAACACCATCGAATCTCTCCGGATTATCAGGAAGCAGTAATTCCTCTTTTCTGTGTTCCACTGTTGTGAGATCATCGGACACACAGAGCTGTGAATGTGCAGTGTTGGGGTCCAGAGTAACAGAAGCTGAGAAGAATAAAAACAATATAAAATACATGCGCGATTTTGTAACTGGTGCAAGTCTGCAAGTTATTCTCTTCAGTTGATTTTGAGTTGGTCGAGTACAAATAAAATAAATAAATCAAACTAACAACAACAAAAACACTCACTGTACTCGAAGACCTGCTGCATACTCTCCCAGACTCTGAACTTCAGGTGAGAAATGTGTTTAGAAACATTGATCAGCATATTCATCTCCATCCGTGGATGCTTTATTGTGCACTGAGCTCTGAGAATATGAGAGGATGAATAATACATTTCTGTATGATAATGTCATACAGAGATATTGTTCAATATCAGTCTCTCTCTCTCTCTCTCTCTCTCTCTCTCTCTCTCTCTCTCTCTCTCTCTCTCTCTCTCTATCTGTCATGGAAAAATTCAGTTAAATGTAAACATGATAGTAAAGATATCATAAAAAAGAAACACTTACTGTTTCACTCTGATCTCGACCTCCTAAGGAAGAAATTAAGATAGCTGCAGATTATTATTCATATAAAAATACATTTTTGTCAGTGTTTTGTTTCTCGCTGATATTTTAGCAGATATATCTCAGAACAAAAATTGTAACATAAAAATTAAAGGAACAAAAAAAACATGGAAAATAAAAATAAATTGTTAGGGTTTGGGTTACAGGGTTTATGCATTACACATAACTTCAATCAAGAACCCCCAAACAAATTAACAACATATTAACAAATAGCACAATATACTTAATTTTTTTCCCCATTTATTAAGAATGTGGACACCTGTTACTTTTAATGTTGTGGAATATCTTTGAAACTATTTAATGTAAGGGGACATCCGGCTCATCCTTGTGCCATCACTAGAGGGACCCCGAGAGCAAGTAGCAACGTTGCTGGACTGGATTCTGCCACCAGAGGGAGCTAGAGAACACGGTCTTAATTATAATCAGTGTCAATCGATTGTGCTCAATGTAACTATCGAACTCTTACTTTTTGAATTGATATCTAAATAAATAGTAAGGCCACGTTTTTGAAAAAAGAACACATTGCACCACTGAGACCTAGAAAGCCTTTGAAAAGTGCATTTTAGAGAAAAGCAGGGAACTACCATTAACTTCCCTACAGGTTGTAATGTTCCTGATATTGTTCTTACTCAGGTTTTCAGGTGAGTAGGGCTGTAGTCAAGATCGCTGTTATGAAGTCCAAGACTATGACCAAGATGAGACAGCAAATCAAGATGGAGACTCTAAACCATCAGATCTTTTTATTTAGGCCTTCAATTCAACTAGCTCATTTGTGTATTGCGCCAATGACTTGGCTGTTTTTACAATCTCTCGGTCGAGACCAAGACCATATCTAGTGAGACCAATATCCAAGACAAACAGAAGTCCAGGTCAACACAGAAAAGGTCTCAAAACTGTTCTACAGCCCGTGTGTGAGACCCAGAGCCCAGATCCTTACCTTTAAGAATGCTACATCCTCAATGCCCATGTCCTTCTCTGTTGTTCTGATTATGTCTTGAAGACGGGCTATTTCGTGATTCATCTCTTCGAGCTTCCTCTTTATCATCTGACTCTTTTGCTCCTCTTCCTGCTTCAGTGCATCTATCCTTGCTGCTTCTTCATCTCTTAGAAACTGATGAAGCTTCTCAAACTCCTTCTTCATCTGTCTTTCTGTGCACTGGGCCTGACTCTGTTACAGGACAGATGGGGAATAATTACTGCTGATGTTGTGCAAAAATCTTTTCTGCACAGCAAGGTTTCCTTGACGCTTTTGGTATCAACAAAGTATCTCTACGTTATTCTTACAGCGACGTTCCCTTAAATAGCATTATTTACTGCATTAGTTAACATTAATAACGTTTAAGTGTTAACAAAGTAAACCTGCACTGACTGTTTATTCAGCCTATGACTAAAGTAATTCCACAAAAATTCATAAAAAAGCACATTACAGCATTTTACTAAGTGTTGAGAATGAACTGAACTCCACTTCTGTATTTTGTTTAGTAAATTGTTCCTGTTGCTCATTGTAGACAATTTATTCACGGATGATAATAACTAGGTGTATAACACAATGCCTGTAATCTGTTTGGGGCTCCAAATATTTGTATCAAAGTGTTAAGGTTGCCAAATATATATATATATATATATATATATATATATATATATATATATATATATATATATATATATACTCAAAATAAAATTAAATGTGACTTACCTTAATGTGTGAAGCTGCTCTGTTGTAATTTTCTTTAGCAATTTTCCAGAGGGTCTGACTTTTTTGTAGCGGCTCCAAAGCAGTCCTGAGTTGTTCCTGGAGAGGAAACATTTTAATCACAAAACTGATGTACATCCATCCATTCATCCATGTTCTATACCACTTATCCTACAGGGCCGTGGGGAACCTGGAGCCTATCCCAGGGGGAACGGGGCACAAGGCAGGGTACACCCTGGACAGAGTGCCAATCTGGACAGAGTGCACACTCACACACGCATTCATACATTATGGACACTTTGGACATGCCAATCAGCCTACCATGCATGTCTTTGGACTGGGGAGTAAACTGGAGTATCTAGAGGAAACCCCCGCAGCACAGGGAAAACATGCAAACTCCGTACAAACAGGCAGGACTCAAACCCCCAACCCTAGAGGTGTGAGGCGAACATTCTAACCACTAAACCACAGTGTGCCCAAAAATGTACAGTAAGTTAATTACAGTAAGTGAATATCAAAAGATAACATTTTTATTATTTCTCATGCTGTCAGAACAGTCCAACTGCTCGCAGATAACAATCTCTGTTTATGATGATGAACTTTGCTCTTAGGATACACTGAGTGCATGTAAAGGATAATAAATATGCAAGGTGTCCCAAAAGTTTCCATATATAGGGGAATTTTTTTTTTTTTAAATTTAGCACAAAAATTCTTCCAAACATGTTCATACTTAGTTTATATTATATATATTTATACATTTTCAGACAGCCTTTAAGAATGCCTTTGATAAATGCAGAGTGTATTGAAATCATTCTCATGGCTGGATCAGGAAGCTGTCGTGGTGGACTTTAACAGGAAACGTGGCAAGGACATCACACATGACACTCTTGCCAAAATTATTAACAAATTCAAAGAGACTGGAAGTGTTCTGACTGACTGAGAAGAAGTGGACGTCCACCAACACCTGGCATGGTCCTGGCAAATACCTATGTAGAGACTTTTTTGACACCCTGTAGATTAAACCCTGCTGTTTTTAGAGAATAATCCATGAAAGTGTGGTGCGATGAAGGACAGATACTGTTCCTACTCTGAAGCTGATTATCTTCCTCATTATATCCAAATGTCCCAAAAGTCTTTTATTCTTCTCACACCACAGCAATTTGACAGCTATTAATATTTAATATTAGTTAAAACACAACAAATCATGCTTTTCGTGTTCTCACTTAGATTTATCACTGCTATAAACACTCATATGATAAAAGCCATACCTTAACGTCATTCAAAATTTCATCTATAGGGCAGAACTCGTGATTTTTGTGTTTCTTTGAGGTCTGACACACCACACACACAGGCTGCTGATCCTCCAGACAGAAGAGCTTGAGTTTCTCGGTGTGCAGCTTGCAGAGGCCATCAGATGCCTCTGGAGGTCTGTAATGACGGGACTCCAAGAACGATTCGCACAGGTTCTTTAACGCCAGGTTCAGAGGAGGATTCAGGCTAGAGGATTTTCTCTTACAGACTGGACATTCTAGAAATCCTTTGGCTTCGCAGCACCCTTGCATACAAGTTTTGCACAAGCTATGGCTACATGAGAGTAGAACAGGATTTCTGTAAAAGTCATGACAAACAGGACATAAAAATTCTTTTTCCGAAAAATGGTCCCTTCCAGCCATTTCCTCAAACTGCCTCTGTGTTGAGTTTCAAATCTTCTGTCCAAACTTCATTCTCAATTTTATTGATCCGAGCAGCTCAGCAAAAAAATTACCCTCACTGTAATCAATCCTTTATTCCATTTTATCCCAGGTAGTGGGAGAGATTGAAAATGAGATATTTAAAACAAAACAAAACAAAACAAAAAAACCCTAAGAACATACAGCTGTCGAGTATATTTGTGGTGTTGATGTCTGTCAGCAGATTTTATGCACAGTTCACCAGGTCAAAGTTACAGTATAACTTAAGGGCCATAAACTAAAAGGTGGCATCAGGCAGATATAGATAACTGCTTTCTCCACCAGAGGGAATCAATTCATAAATAACTACCTGCACAGATACTGTATGAGCGTCACATTTTATAGTGCTACACCCAGGAACTGAAATGGACTTAATTAGGATTTTACAGTACCGTATGGCATGCATCTACACAACATAATAAATTATATTGAAGTGAGTGGAAAGGCTTCAGGTTCAAAATGATTTATAATTAAAAATGGTGAAAGATGTGATCGTGCCATCAGAAGTCCCATCATTAGTTGAAAGGAGTTGAGGTGTGTGAAAGTATCGTGATCTCAGTATAAATAAATATAAAAACGCCTCTTCCTGAAAGAGCCTAGAGTTTATCCATGATCAGACCTAAACAAACTGCGTTATGAAGTCCACAGAGCTATCAAAATAAGTCTGGGACAGGAAAAGTTTTAATCAGCGGGTGGTTGTAAAAAAAAAAAACAACAACAACAAATTTTTGAACATCCAACAGAGCACGATTAAATCCATTTAAAAAAATAAATAAAGGAAAATAGTGATTGGTCAGAGAATCTAGTGAGAGGCCAAGTGTATCTTGTGAGCTTGAGAGATCCACAGCTCAGATGGCAAAAGCTGTTCACAGGGTAAACATAACCTGGACACTCCACAAAGCAGTGCTGACTCGTGTGATATTCCATTTGGAGTTTGCCAAAAGACATGTAACCCGAGCAAACATATTGGAAGATTCTTTGGTCTGACGCAACCACAGCTGAACATTTTTCCCCTTGGTACAAAGTGCTACGTTTGGCAGAAACCCGACACTGCTCATCACACTGTGAAGCATGGTTCTGGTAGCATTGCTTCTCTGACTAATACCCTCAACTTAATTGTTCAAATCTTCTTCTTCTTCTTCTTCTTCTTCTTCTTCTTCTTCTTCTTCTTCTTAATTATAATATTTTCACTAAACATTCCTTTACCCTAATTGAGCTGAAGAATCTCATGATATTAATGATGAATACACTGTTAATCATTAGATACTGCCTTACTTTAGTTTATTATATTTAATCTAATATTAAAAAGGAAAAAAAAAGACAACTCTGCTCCTGGAACACTTCATGTCCTTCACTGTGACTCACTCCAGGTAATGAATAATGGCACATTATCTTTCCACATTTATCTCTAGTCTTGCCCACGTACTGCTGTAGGAAAATGGCACTGAATTTTTCTGAACCTTGCTGCCATAAAAACAACAACTCAAAGTCACATAATAATGGTGATACGGCCATATCTCAGGCTTTAGATATGGCACGAAGCTTGAGATACACAAATATTGTTTGTGTTTGACTCAGATTCCAAAATCTGTAAAAATTTTGATTGTAGCTGACATACAGTTGGGCCACATTTGTTATTGCCATAACCTGAGCCCGGCTGCAAAGATGCAACACTTCATTAATCTATGGATATGAAATATGGAATATTTAAAAGGAAAATAAAGGGGGTGGGGCACATTTGACATAATGTTTACCTTTTATTTGTCTTTCATGAAATAACAATCCAGTTAATTTCAGCACTGTTAGACTGGTAAAAGATATTAAAATGGCTCCTTGTAGACTCATAATGTCAATCATCATCGTTTATTTTTCAGAAACTTTTAAATGAAAAATTTATCCAAAAAAAGTCTCAGTAGAAAATGATGGAGGAAAGCAGAGGGACGAGCATGACGAGGAAACTCAGTGTGTTGCTCTCAGCTATGTTACACAGATACCCCTCACAACACTGCACACCTGTAGCTATACCTAATCCCATCAAATTCCTGGCTGGAGCCGAGTCACAAACACTTTTGGTTGCACATCCTTCCATAGATGTTGTAAATCCAAATGCACTAACTGAAAGAGAGAGAGAGTGTGAGAGAGAGAGACAGACAGAGAGAGAGAGAGAGAGAGAGAGAGAGAGAGAGACATTAAATTTATGAGAACAAAAAAGGAACAAACGAGTGTTTATAGCTGCTATAACATAAGTATAAACAGGAAGTAACTTGTTTCACAAGTTGCAACTAAACAGATAAAATTTGTTGTGGTATAACCACATTGTCTTTTAATCTGTACCTGAGTGAATATTATACTGTGGGTCTGGAATTTTTTGTGTGTATTTTGTGTGTAAGTTGTTTTACCTGTTATATTAATGCAACGATCTTCATTTCCTACACAATCCACAGTTTCTGTGAGAAATCAGCATATAAACATGTATTAGCTAACCAAAGATCTGGTGAGCCCATATCATGTTTCAGAGAAAGGCATACGATGGTGCTTGAAAGTTTGTGAACCCTTTAGAATTTTCTATATTTCAGCATAAATATGACGTAAAACATCACCCGATTTTCTAAAAGTAGGCAAAGAGAACACATTTAAACAAATGAAACAAAAATATTATAATTGGTCACTTATTTATTGAAGAAAATGATCCAATATTACATATCTGTGAGAGGCGAAAGTGTGTGGACGTCTAGGATTAGCAGTTTAACCTGAAGGTGAAATTACAGTCAGGTGCGCCCTGTTTTAATTAAAGAACAGGGATCCATCAGAGATCAGAGTCTGATTTTGTTTGTGGAAGTGTATCATGGCACGAACAATGGAAAATTCTGAGGACCTCAGAAAAAGAGTTGTTGAAACTCATCAGACTGGAAAAGGTCACAAATCCATCTCTAAAGAGTTTGGACTCCACCAATCTACAGTCAGACAGCTTGTGTACAAATGGAAGAAATTCACGACCATTGTTCCTCTCCCCTTGTTGTTTGACCAATAAAGATCTCTCCAAAGCAAGACGTGTAATAGTCTGTGATTTCACGAAGGTCAAAAAGAAAACCTAAGCAACTAAAGGCCTCTCTCACATTGGCTAATGTTAATGTTCATAATTGCTGCACTTATTACTGCTGATGCTGAAAGCAAAGGTTCACATACTTTTGCCACTCATAGATATGCAATATTGGATCATTTTCCTCAATAAATAAACGACAAGTATAATATGTTTGTCTTATTTGTTTAACTGGGTTCTCTTTATCTACGTTTAGGACTTGTGTGAAAATCTGATGCTGTTTTAGGTCGTATTTATGCAAAAATATAGGACATTCTACAAACTTTTAAGCACCACTGTACATATAGTCGCAGGAATGTTTATTGTCGTCACTCACTATTTTCACCTATTGTGTTGATGCAGTCACGTCCCTGACAATCCCCGCTACACGTCTCTCCAGCGCAAGCGTAACACCTCTGTCCATTGGAGGGCTGATTTGTTAGAGCTGAACACACAACCCAACAAATAGATGAACGCATTTTCAGTTTCATTCTCCTGTCATATTCCAAATTTTTATATGAAACTGAAACATACCTGATTTTCCTGCCTGCACATTTACATTATTTGTAACTCTGTAAATGATATATTTAACATAACTAATTATTATGCCATGCTGCTATCCATACTGATTAAAAAAATAATAATAAAAGAATGGAATATTTGGGGAAACGCGCTCAAGTTTTCATAAGTGATTAAAAACAGTTCTGTCTGAACTGTTAAACTGAAACTGTTAAACACTTAGACATTTTCCCTGCCTACTATCTTAAAAAGTGTTCCTCACTTGTCCATGTCTGAGAACTTTAAATGTTAAATGTTTTATGTAGAACCCTACAGCAGTGATTTCCTATCAGAAATAATTTCAGAAATGTGGAAGCTACGGACCTTTTAATGAACCCATAACAATCCCCTAAGAACAATTGTTGTTGTTTGGTTAATTTGTGATTGGTCAGAAGGTGTTGACTGATTTTCCATAACAGCGGCTGTGGTGGTAGTGCAGCTGCAAATCAGGCGCTTTCTTAAAAATCTTATCGTTTCTATAGTAACGGCATTCTCAGAGACTTAAGAAAGTATACATACCGTAAAAAGTTTTTTTTAAATGGGAAAAAAAAGCAGCCATTCAGTGTTCCTCCTCCTATTATATTCTCTTGGTTCTACCTGGCACCCTGTCCAGGATGTACCCCACCTTGTGCCCGATGCTTCCTGGGATAGGCTCCAGGTGCCCCGTGACCCTGAAAAGGATAAGCGGTATAGAAGATGGATGGACAGATGGATGGTTCTACCTGGCGGTGTTTCTTCGTTGCAGAGGTCAGTAGTGCAACACTTCGTATTGGTGATGCTCATCAGATCTGCTAGGTTTACACTCCCGTTGACGCACTCTGTCGCTGACATGCAAGACTTCGTACTGATGTTCTTAATCGTACCACCTGCAGAAAACAGATTAATAAAGATCATGTTTGTCAAGCAGACTCTAGAGAAGCGGACTTGATCGTTTCTTTGTGATGATTTCTTCTTACCTATGTTCATGGTTAAGGTCATGCTGCCGCACTGATCTGGGCAATCCATCACCGTGTTTTCACAATTTCCTGAAGGATCAGGTACGCACAGGTAACACTGCAGTGCCAGCGCTAGAGAATAACGATAAGATGGCACGGAAATACCGTTACGCTGCGGTTCTAACAGGAGTTTAGGCTTTGATAAAAAAGCTTATCGTTAAACAAACAAAATCTTAAACTCTGACTGATTTCATCCACGCTGTTCGTTTGAGATTAACGAACGCTTCATATGTAATGTCAATATTGCTCTATTAATATCAGGTCAGGTGTCCACAGACTTTTGGCCATATAGTGTAATAACCGGAACTAATCTGTTTCACAGGCATTCCACAACATTAAATGTTACTGTAAAAGGATTTAAAAAATGGTTGCTCATAAAAATATAAATAAATTTTTAAAAAGTTAACGATTGGTAAATTGCGGTGCTATAAGAGGATTAAAACACTTCAGGACGTTCAGCTTCAGGCTGGTGTCAATAACTCGTCATCACACCACCCCGTATAGTGATTATTTTCTAATAATATAATGCCATGCAAGGAACACACACACACGCACACACACACACACACACACACACACACACACACACACACACACACACAGAATATGTTAAACTGTGACCGATTTCTCAACAACGAACAATGATCCTTTAGCCTAATTAAACTGTAATTCATCTACGATCAACAAACATGGATATACTGGATAAAACTCTCATTATTTGAAATGAAGGACCTAGAAATGTTGTAGCGCAAGTAATTACCTGTAGAGAAAAGCAGGCAGCTGAGGATCAGTGTGACCTGCAGCTCCATTGCTGAAGGAGTCATGAACCTGGGAAAGTGATGTAGGGAGAGCAGATGAGATTTAATATAAACTTGTCGATGAAGGCGTGGTTTCCTCCGTCACTCAGCTCACGTTATTAACACCTCAACTGAAAACTCAACCAACAATTTAAATAAATAAACAAACAAATAAATAAATAAATGGATGAGTAAGTAAGTAAGTAAGTAAATAAATAGAAAGTAAATTATATTTAAAAAATTGTCCTTAAGGGCAAAATACGCAAGAAGCAAGGAAAATCCTTTAAATAATAAAAATAAACAATAAATATGAAAAATTTTTGTAATTTTTTTTTTACCTTTTCATTGTGTCTTTAAATGCTCATTGTGTATTTCAATTATTTAAAAAAATTGCATTAACATGATTTTTTAAATACTTTCTCTAAACAGCAAATTAGTTATTTACAGTTATGTATTTAAAATGGTCTTTATGTTGGAACGCTCCTAGTTTCTCTTAGAGGGTTCGTCCTCACAGAAATATTGACTTTTTATGACATGCACCTCTCTCCTTTATCGCCTTCATGTATATGGAATTTGAAGACTGATAGACTTTGAGTGTTTGTTGTGTTTCTATACTCTTTGTTACTCTAAATAACTTTTTTCTTTAAAAAAAATTCACTAGATTCCCCCCAAAAAACCTACAACAATGCCATTTGTTTTTTCTATTTGTTTTTCATTTCACAAGACAAAGAAATTGCTGGCTTGATTTTCTATCACACTCAGCAGACCTGACAAAACCTCCACCTCAAACAGCAAACAGTCATTTGTTTGGATTGCTTTTTTTTGAATGGCGCCAAACGAAACGCCTGGCATCGCTGTTAGTGGTGTAGATCCATTATTTACCCATGGCGTAGGCCTCATTATTGATTCGTTTATATTCACCATGATTTTTCCAATGTGATGTGGTTTTCTTTTACCCCACACACAGTTCACATGATTCAAAACGTGTTCACTTCAACACCCATGTGCAGCTTCAGAGAATACTGTAATTAATACAGAATCCAATCTGTAGCTTTCAGATGTTGCAGTAGAGGAACTTCGTTTTACTAGAAAAGTTTGCTGGAGTCGAGAAGAAGGCTAAAATGGCGTATTGTTACCCAACTCTAACTAAATGTTTCCCACTCGGTCTTTCTACTCTTTACTCTTCAAACTGTTTAAACTGTTTATCAGCATTACCAGGCTGAGATAAAGACTTCTTGCATGACCTCAGACGACCTTCATTTCCATTACCTTGGGCAAAATGCTCTATCACCCAACACGTAACTGTATTCTAATGAAAGCAACATTCAATCAAATGGCATTTATAGACATTTGGATTCATTTTAATATAGAAACACTTCCTCAATCGTTCAATATTAAGATTGCCCATGCTTTTTTCATCTTCTTGGACTCAACGTAGTATTTTTCCAATTAGAACGATTAAGTCAGATTTTTATTTGCTTTTGTGCATATTTTTAATGCTGATAGTTTAAAAAAAATTGTTGCCGAGTGTTATTCTCAGCCATTTTAACTGACCACGCCAACTCCTCATGAATATTCGAATTTAAACGTCTCATTAGTACTGTATATAGTGTGTAATAGCCTGCTTAGAGAAAAGAGCCGCACAGCTATAAAAACAGATGTCCTGTGTAAAATATTATGTATTGAATATTTTTTAAATGAATGTTCCATGCGCACACAATTAAAAAAAAAAAATATTTCCAGAGATTAAATTTGAATATGTATGGCATCTGTTTTTATATTTTATTTTTTATATTTCTGCACAATTCATTTTTGCTCATATTTTAATGTTTATGATTAGCAAGCTAATTTATAAAGTTGAGAAATGTAAGTAAATACTGCACAACGAAGACAGAAGCATCTGCACAGCTATAAAAATAGACATCACCTTAAATTCAGTCTTTGCTCAACTGTAATGTACTGAACGTTATTTCTCCGCATGTTATTGTTTAGTCTGCCATCTTGAGGTGAAAAATTTGGGTGAAGGAGATGAAGAACCACCAACATTAAGCAATCTCTGATCAGTTTATTTTCTCGGTTTCAGTTTGAACTTTTAAACGTCTGAGCAAGAAGACAAACTTCATGAATGATTTACAAGCATAATCCATGCTGTGCTGCGAGTTCATTTAATACACATCATCACAAAACATTGCAACATGACAGATAAAAGGAAAAAAAAGGAAATCCTCAAGTGTCTTAAAAATGTCTTTTCTATTTCCATTTGTAATTGTAATTCTGCACTAGATAGAGATTTCTGTGGGAATCTGGGAAAAATCTCTATACAGCTAAAAATGTGTTTTTTAAAAGTGTTTTTTTTTTTGTCTGTTTTTGTTCCAGTAATATACTATATTTTTCACCCAAACAACGTCAATGTTTTAATCTATACTACTTTCTAGTCTTGCCCATGTGAAGGTCAAAACCTCTACAGCATTTACTTTAGTGTTTATAAATATCGAAACCTTGTTAGCTAAGTGTGATTTTCTCACATTTGGATGAACAGCTATGGATAGCTACTGAACTGAAGGAATTGTAACGTCCGTGATGCTCCTGCTCTGTCACATCAGCATCAAAACAGAGAAAAGAGCTTACACACTCTGTACAGTCTGTCTAAATGTGTAAATGACCCAGATGAAAATGATGAGAAATGAATTTCCATACAGATGTTAGCATAACATTCATAAAGATGATAATGGAGTTTAGAGATCATGTGTGACTTTTACCTCAGGTGATGAGACAGAGACTGGTGTGGATGATCCTGAAGGTCGAAGTGAGAATTCATTTTCTGCTTCTGACTTATAATTCTATACAATTTGCCAATCTTTTTATTTATTTATTTATTTATTTATTTGTTAATCAGTTGATAGAGGTACTTAAGTAGTAGCACTTGGGAAGCAAATTTAAAATGAAATATTCTCTGTTTTCTTTCTACTTACTACTTTTAAATTCTACTCACACGAACGTCTGGCCGAGAAACATGCAAAAGTGAAAGATAATCCTGCAGTTTACAGATATCTATATAGGAGAAAATGTCATAATATGACCACATGAAGGGTTTTCCCAGGCTGACATTTCAGTAGAAGAGGACGGTGGAGAGTAGAGGGACGAACATGAGGAGGAAACTCAGCATGAAGTTCTCAGCATCGTTACACAGGTTCCCCTCACAACATTCCACATCTGTTATGATGAGCCCATGTGAGTTTAGTAGAGTAATATTGCAGTTGTTCTTGGTTGTGCACCCTTTCAAGGTCATTACATTAACTCCTTGAGTAACTAAAATAGAAAGGGAAAAAAATGGAAAAACAAGAAAGTATAAACGGTTACAATGATTACCGAACCCGTTTCATTTTCATTCACGATAGTCACAATGTTCACCCTGCATTCCGTTATACATATGATCAAATGTTAGGTCACATGATCACACACAAACACCCAGCAGCAACCTGACCCTGCGTTCACTACAGCACATATAGTCCAACATTTTCCTCAGTTCCCCTCTTACAACTTTAGTTCCGACCTGCAATTACTTTCCATTTACTTCCCATTTAACACAGAAAAAATGGAAGGAACGTATAACCATGGTTTCACCTTGTCCTGTCCTCTCATTAAATGAATGGAAGTAGCAGAGCTCGGTGGTGCCGCTGGTGAGTTGTCATGGTTATTTAGTACTGTTAGCTTGCTTTGGTAATCTGCTAATGAAGGTAGCACAAAATCTAGGTGCTACACATCATGGCTACTGAGTCATTCTCAGAATATGCTGACAGAAACATGACCCTGCTTATAGGTCATAGCGTAGTGAAAGCATTGTGTGACTCTTTATTATTGTGCATCTTTTTTAAACTGTCTTTTAAACTGCCAAGAGCTAGGAAAATTATTCTACATCTAGCCAGTTGTACTCTTTCTCAGATATGAAGAAAAAAAAAAAATCCTTATTCACTCTAATGTCACAGGTTAAACATAACTATAAGATATCTCTCATAGTATATACATCTCATATCATTGTTGGTGTTGACTATTTGAAAAAACTTTTTTGAATTTATATATATATATATATATATATATATATGTGTGTGTGTGTGTGTGTGTGTGTGTGTGTGTGTGCGTGTGTGTATTTTGACGTTCCTTACACGACTGCTGCTCCGCTCGGGTGCTGAACAGACAGCTCCGCTTCAGCACCGCGAGTGTTTTGGACAGCTTGAAAACTCATGCCGGCTGTATATATACATATATATAATGTATATATAATACTGTGCAAAATTTTAGGCACCCTATGTTTTTTAGTACAAACTTTGTGATATATTTTTCATCTCATGACTTCTGCATTATCGAGTCTGTACAAAACCATTTTAGATTCCCGAGCATTCATTTTCTAGCACTAAATTAAATCTCACAGAAAAATGTTTGCATGTCAGTAAAGAAAGCAGCGTATTACATAAGAGACCACTTTTCAGACATAATGAAACATAATGAAGGCTGTTGAATAAAACCTACAGCTGATTTCCTTATAAAACTGCACTAATTGTACCGGAGACGACTATGTTTATTTTTTATTTATTTGTCACACCAAATATTGACTTTGTTTTATTTATTACTGTTTGCTGCTATTTGCTGCATTTATTTATTTATTTATTTTTAAATTTTAATCGTAGAATGCACTGTAAATTGGGGTGTCAGCCAGAGCCAGGTGCCAGAGCCCTTTCACACCCTATAATTCTTTTATGTTTTCTAGATAATTTAGATGCGTCATTCCAGACACTCATGACACCAATGAAAAAATTTCGATTAAAGATGTGTTCTTTAAAGATCTCAAAGCACATTAGTCATTATCAGGATTTCTGCAAACCTGCTTTGTGACAATGTCCATTGTTAAAAACAATAAATTGCACTGTAAATTGGGGTGTGAGCCAGGGCCAGGTGAGTTCCCTTTCACACCCTATAATTCTTTTATGTTTTCTAGATAATTTAGATGCGTCATTCCAGACACTCATGACACCAATGACGAATTTTGATTAAAGGTGTATTCTTTAAAGATCTCAAAGCACATTAGTCATTAGCAGGATTTCTGCAAACCTGCTTTGTGACAATGTCCATTGTTAAAAGCACTATATGAACAAACATCTGAGTTTTTCACCTGTTGCAGTGATACAGCGATCTTCAGCTCCCTCACACCGCAGTTGTCGAGAGCAGTCATTGTCATTACAGCTGTAACAACGTTTCCCGTTGGTAGGCTGCTGCGGCATAGCTTAATAAAGAAATAAATTAAATAAAAAGATATCAACACATCTCTTATGTATGTAACCGAACTGATAAATGGTCAAATATTTTCTTGCTATCCTTTCTCTAGTTATCTTACAATGTATTAGTGAGCATAATAATAAACATGCAAGACATTTCAATATCGCACAGCAGACCAATAAAGAGGGACTAAATGTGGAAGAAATCAAATGATCACTAGTAGTTCCTTTATGTGTGTTTTAAACATGTGAATTTTGTGGATGGCAGTACATATGCAGAGCTGAATATTTAATTCTCTATCGGAATAAAAATAAACTGCTTAGTTTTACCTGGCAGGGCTTTGTTGTTGCATAAAGCAGTACGGCAACATTGGGTATTGTTGGCGATTTTCACCATACCGATGTTCATACTCGAGTTTACACACTGCTCTGGCGATCCGCAAAACATAATATCATCCTCAGATATGAGCGCTAGACCAGCTGCACCACCAATGATATCTGAAAAAGTTTAAAGATTTGTATAATGATCCAGAAAGTCAAAGTATATTATAGGCAGAAAAAAACCTCAAATTTGTTTAAAAAAAAAATCAGATTTTTCTTTTTTGGACTGTTCAGAATTCAAAGAAGAACACAAAAATATCTATAGTTAGATGTTCTTATACTTACAGATGTCCACAGAAGTTGTTGTTCTCGCACACGAATTGGTACACTCCGTGCCTTGATAGCGATACACCGTGTCATTGTATATAGGTGGATAACATTGCAGTGACAGTGCTAAAGGGAAATAAAAATAAAAAGTCAGTTACACAACTCACAGCAAGGAATTACTCACAAACTCGTGCTAACCGAATGAAATATCAGCTCACATACCTCCTGAAGAAATCATGCAGATGAGCAGCAGCGTAACCTGGGTCCTCATTGTTGCTGGATGGAAGACGTTGAAAAGACAAAGCCGGGTAGATTTATTATGATATGAAATATGATATGAAAGGGTTTGCAATTTTATAATAATTCACAGTGGGCTGGGTTTAATGGGTGGGGCCAGGTATTCGTGACTATACTATACTATACTATACTATATAAAGTATTCTTATCACTTTCTTTATTTCCTCAAAATGGCTTCACCACTTCCATAATATTACAATTGGAGAATATAAACGAATGTAATATCCTTTGAAGAATAATTAAATAGTGATGGTAGACAATTTATTTATTTAATTTTTTTTTTTTTACATTTAGTTTAACTCAGTAAAGCATTCATGAAATTGTGGTGCCATTTCTAGTAGCAAACTACATGTACTCTCTGGATTAATCTTAAGATGTTAGTATTTGGTAGCGATGCTGTCGTCTGTTGGGTTTAATATAATGTACAGTAAGTGCTGCTAAAGCCTATAGCTAACAAACCTAGTACGCTACTGAAACCCCAACATCTGGCAACCTCACTTTTCTTTACATATTGTGAATAATCAAGGTAATATTTGTTAAAAAATGTATTCCCTCAGATGGAGGAATAGAACAATTTAGGATTATTTGAGTGTATTGCAGGCGTTTGCCATAACAACGGGAAACAATTTATCAAGCTGCTTGAATTTTAAATAATCTTGAGTTTGTGACTACAACATGGTTGCTTGACATTTCATATTTGCATGACATTCTGCGACAAGGATGGTCTGGATGTTGAAAATGACATCAAATTATCACACATTATCCACTGATATAGAGTAATAATCAACATTGTAATTGTTGGGAATAATTGCAGAAGAAAAAATTATTTTGTTTTAAGATTTCCCCATTTATACCATGCTTATGCTCTTCATCCTTACTGAATGTCTGATTTTTGAATTTGTAATACACATTCATAATCTGAAGACTCATTTGCATAAATACATTTTTTGAAAGTGTCCAGTACAAGAAAGTCTAATTGTGATATTCATTGTTAATTTCCCTATTCGCCTGTGTTTTGCCTTTGAGCAGTTGGGACAATGCTGTTGTTAAATTTCCACTGTCGAAAAGGTCACACGTCAACAAAAAACCTCTAAAAACGGGCCGCATGTCCAAACAGCATATGCAGATTTGACTTGAATCTGACTGGGATTTGATTTCATTTTAATTACTCAGACAGTAGAAAACATTTCATGTTTAAGTTGAATTTGCAAGAAATCTGATATAAGCTTTTAATTTGAACATAGCTTTGAAAGGTTTCCTTGGAAAACCGTGATCCAAATCATATCATAATGACATAAGGCATCATAATTTCTGGACAAACAATAACCTCTTCTTTAAAATGTCGTGAAGTAAAATAAAAAACAAAACAAAAGCATCTGTTCTGAATTCCTCAATCAATGTTGAGGCAAATTCTTTTTGTGAATTATTTGATTTTTATTTATAGATTTGATTTATTTATGGATTTGATTTATTTTTGATAACGGAGCACATCAGAATAATGTGATTACATAACACTACATGTCATTTGCAATAGAATTGATCTTCTTGGAAAACATGGACTGACTTAAGTTCTCTCATAAGGGTTGTGATTGAGTCATTTATTATTTCATATCAAAAAATGATCTGCGTTGTGTCTGAGCTGATTGTCATCAAACTCCAAAATGGAAATTCACTTCCACTTTTTGAAAATCTAAGGTCATGTCATAGTAATAATTTATCTTTTTTATTTATTTATTTATTTATTTATTTTTTAAAAAACCTAACCTAAATTATTAATAATGGTAATTTATCTTTTAAAAGAATACTAACTAATAGGCCTAAATTATTTAAATATTATATTTTCAAATATAATATAAATTTCCTTAACCTAAGGTTCCTTCCTTGTCTATTAATTAAATGTCAGTATCTGTTTACACTGTTTTGGGAAGACTGATGACACGCTTCAGTAAAACAAGGAACATCAGAGAAACCACAATAATAAACATAAACTCCTACATATTCGTATTTATTTTTAAAAAATCATGCAACAAGAAACCACAGTCAATAAAGTATCTGACTCAAAAAATGTTTTTCATCAAAAATCTTTTTATGTTTGAAAAAACATTAATAGTCATCAGGTATAGATAAACTGAGAGAAAATCAGTTGTTTAGATGTATGCATTGGTATAAAGTACAGTCGAGTTGCTTGTATCCATAGTTGAAGCAGATTTATTGGCTTTAGTGTGACTCACATGCAGTGAGGTCTATAGATTTCTATATGAGGAAGAAAGGCAAATGAAACTTCCTCCTTATTGTGTCAAATATAATTAATATCCTCAAAACTTGAATATAATCAAAGTTACTTCACAGAGAGATCTGTTTACAGTTCCTACATATAAATATAACAAGTCAACAACACACACACACACACACACCAAGCATTATGTAAATTTTTGGCCGTATTCAGTGTTGGCTACTTAAGTCCACAAGTTATGCCAATATTTACACTGGGTAAGTTTCTTGTATTCAGAGTTGGGTCGTGCACTGTGTTATTTTCTTTGCCGTCAAATCTAATTTGGTGTACCATAAAAGAATGAGAAGATATATAAATGGATATATGGTGTGTGAAGGAACAGAGTCACAGTCAGTTATATCCAAAAATAACAGCTGTTTAGTGACTGTCAGAGTACAACAATGAAAAGATGAGTCCAAGATAAGAAAGGAGAAGAAAGAGAACCATTATTGGACTAGTGTGACAGTAATTACAATATACAATACGTTTCTATTGGTTAAAAGATCCTAATTGAGAGATAACTGGTGAACAGAATCATTAAACATTCATATGCATAATCATTAAACATTCATATGCATTATATAACCTCATCATTCTGCAGCTTGGAAAATAGCACTTGATCCACATCCTATTAGCATTTTTATGTTTTTATATTGTGCATGGACTTAAGGGATCAAAAGAAATCGGACAAACCAACATTATCATAAATTAATTAATTAATTAATTTTTAATACTTGGTTGGAAATCCTTTGCAGTCTGTCTGAGGTCTGGAATCCATGAACATCACCAGATGCTGGGTTTCTTCTCTGGTGATGCTGTGCCAGGCCTTTACTGCAGCTGTCATCACTTCCTGCTTGTTCCTGGCATTTTGCCTTCAGTTTTTGGACTGGACTGAGGTCAGGTGACTGACTCGGCCGTTGCAGAACATTCTACTTCTTTGCCTTAAAAACGTCTTGGCTTGCTTTCAAAGTATGCTTCAGGTCATCATCCATCTGCATTGGGAAACACTGAGCAATGAGATTTGTAGCATTTGGCTGAATGTGGCAAGATAATATGGCCCTATTCACTTCAGGAATCATCCTGCTGGTTTTGCCAGCAGTCACATAATCAATAAATACAAGGTAACCAGTTCCATTGACAGCCATACACACCAACACCATAAGATGAGGTGGTACTTCCCTTATTAGTACTAGTTCTCCATACACTAGTTCTCCCTTCTCCATACTCTTCTCTTCCTATCATTTTGCTACAAGTTAATCTTTGTCTTCTCTCTCCATAGGCTGTTGCAGAACTGTACAAGTGTTTTTGTACTCAGATGTTTTTAGGAAACTCTCATCTAGTCTTCCTGTTTCTGAGGCTTATCTATAATTTTCATCTTGTGGTAAACTCTCTGTATTTACTCCGGAGAAGTCTATTCTGGAGGATGTTCTTCTTCTCCCAACTGTTGTAATGGGGTTTTTCTTCACCTTTTGGTGTTTCTGAGCGCACCAATGCATTATTTCTTCATAAAAATGAACCAAATGTTGGATTTGCTGTCTCTCTGATGGGTTTGGTTCGATTTTTCAGCTTAATGATGACTTGCTTCATTGAGAGTGACATCGCTTTCCACTTCATATTGAGAGTTAACAGCAACAGATTCCACAATGCACATAGCAATCAACTTGAAATCAACTCTAGTGCACCTCCGCAAAGTATGAAAGTGTAGTGGGGTGTGTGTCGTGATTAAAACGTCACCCTTATTAACTACGTGGCCAATGGGCTCTCTCCCTACCACAGTATATAAATGGTCGTTACGGCCTCTCAGAATGCGTCATGGTCGAAAACCCGCTCCTTCCTTTCGTTGCTACGGGCTACAGCGTGTGACGTTGGGCTACTGAGACTGTGTGTGGGTGTGATGTGCCGTCAAGGCTCCCAACTGTGTAGCATGGTAATTTAACGTAGCTCCGGTCGGAGCGCCAGCTGTCGTCGTCACGACAATTAAAGACGCTATCATGACTTTCGTATGTACCATCGTGAGTATTATGTCATTGGATCACGGGTCCTCGATTTTGCATGCGTTAAGGCGGGCTGAGTGAGATGTGGTCATTTCGGTATAGCGCCTCCCCCTCACTCACGGAGCCACGGTGCTGCGTGATTCTGCTTTGGGACTGCTTGTTTGTTTGGTTTTGCTGCTTGCTTGCTTTGATTTGTTTTTATTGTTTTATGTTCTGTTTTGTTTTGTTATTTTGCTTTGTGTTGGTTATTGTCACCGAGATCAGCTTTCTTCAGTGTAGGTTATCTGTGTTTTTGTGACAGTAAGTTTGTCTTTGTTTTGTGTTATTCTTTTTTTGTCTGCTTTGAGCAGATTGTAATTGACTTTGTGTTTTTGTTTTCTCCTTGTAGGAGCTGAGTGTTTCCTGAGGCCGGGGGAGTTCTTTGCTGCACCTTTTGGCTTTACTTAATTAATGGTCGTTGTTATTATTGCTGTGTTCATTTGCAGTTAATTTTATGGGTATGATTGTGATTAGTGGGGTGCCCCCCCCCCCCCGTATAGCTGGTGCCGTCGTACTAGCCTGCCCTTCAACAGGAAGAATACGGGAACGATTTGTTCCCTTTATTAGTGGTCATGATAACCACAGGTTGTGAGACGTCTGGTGGACAAGTGGTGCAATTGCATGAGCTGGTGGTCAGTTTCTTTCATAACACCAAATCCCAAGCCCAAACGAATACCAAGTCTGTAATTCTTTACTGGTCTCATGCAGTGTCCTCTCAAAATACTCTGCTGATGATTAGTAAATGCCATGAGATAGGGGAAGAAGCAGACATTTATGAGTTCCTTCCATCTGATTTTTCACAATTTTTCACAATCGAATAAATAAATATTTCGAAATGACAATTCCCAAAACAAAATGAAATAAAAATAAGCAGACTTACTATAACACTTTCCCAGGTTCGGGTATGGAATTCGGAAGTAGCAGGCAAGCTTGGAACAACTCAAAAGGAACTTTTGTTCGTTATCTTTTTATTTTGCTTTCCAGCACTTTTATTATGCAAGCAAACACACACACAGGGCTCTGTGCTGGTTGACTCTTAGCTCACTGTAGCAGAGCACACTCTGCACAACTCCCTGCAGGTGTGCATTCCTTACCACTCACCTTCTCCAGCTCTGCCTTCTATTCACAAATCCTCCTGCAACAAGCTCATAGACAGGGAATTGCTGTTTCAGATTTGCTCCATTTCCTTGTTTTAGGCTGTGGCAAACCCAGTGAACTTGCAGCAGATGGGTGTCCAGCAAAAAAAAAAAAAAAAAAATTCTGAGGACTTGCTCCCCAGTACCCCTGTTGTAGTAAAAACATGTAAGAGCAAGATCCTAGGTTCCTAGACTTGGTCATCAACCTTTGGAACTGACACCTTTTCATCCGAGGAGGATGGATGTTGTGCGGAAGACATTTCTTTTCAATCATGCAGTGAAGAATACTCCTTTCCATGATGCTTTGTTGCACCTTATAAATGTAACCCAAAGATATGAAAAGTAGCTGAAATGCTGTTAATTGTATTTTGTTTTAGCAGTGATTTAGCCAGGTTTTATTTATTTGTTTGTTTGTTTGTTTGTTTAAAAAAACAACTGCTTTAAATGGTCTAAATAAGCAGCTATGTTTGAAAATCACATACTGTACTTTATCTAGCTCTGATTGTACCCTTGGATACCCCAAATGTGTCAATTGAATAAATTAACAAATATAATTATAATGTTTATAGCTCAGTTTATAGCTCACTGCATTTCATTTTAAGGTGATAATTATCTACATACTGTAGTTCTTGATAAATGTCTGTGAATGTATTTTTAAGCTATGTGACAGTCAAACACACACACACACACACACACACACACACACACACACACACACACCAATAAATATATATATATATATATCTGCGTGTTCTTTTATTACATATATTTAATAAGCATGTACACCACAAAGCAGTTTGGTTATCTTACAATAAAGCTTTTGCTAAAGAAAAATAGAATACAATTTATAGTCCTGAGTTAGAAATATTCCATTTCCTACTTGTTAGACCATTTATGTGGATGTTGCTGCTTAAAGTTTAAAGACTTTTTGATTTCATAATTGATCTACAAACAGAAGTGTAATCTATAACTCAGGTAGCACTAAGACAAATGAACAAAATCTTAAACAACCAAAAATAAACTTGTATTTCTATTACCCTTATACTTCCATTAAAACATTTGCATTAGATAAAACTTTAAAGGAGCTTTGTTAGCTCTGAGCTCAGTAGAAGAGGACGGAGGAGAGCAGAGGGATGAGCATGAGGAGGAAACTCAGTGTGAAGGTCTCAGCACCGTTACACAGATTCCCCTCACAACACTTCACATCTGTAAAAGTGATTCCCAGCAGGGTTACTGAACTAGACTCAGTACAGAGGTTCTGGGACGCACATCCTTTCAGAGGCACGGTATTGCCGGATGGTTGAACTAAGAGAGTGAGTAAGAGAGAGAGAGAGAGAGAGATTGATTAGCAATTTGTAACAATCCAACTTCAAGTTCTGGGACCTCAGACTTCAGGTCAGATGAGCTTATGCAAGAATAAACCTTGAGCTCGTTCTAGTATGTTATTGTTACTATAGTAACAGCTCGGACACAGGAACTTGTACAACAGAACCTCAACTTAATCTAAGACTAATAATTAACAGATTAATAATACATGTTTAACAAAGAAGAACACATAACCATTGATGTGGTGAAGTTTTCTGTTATCAGACTTTTGTTTAACATTTACATTGTTACAGGAAGTGTTAAATCCAAAGATGAACATGCTCACTTGATCCAGTGATGCAGCGATCTTCATTTCCTGTACAGCTCAATTTTTCTGAGCAGCTGTTAGCATCACAGGTGTAACACGTTCTCCCATTGGGATCCTTCTTAGGAATAACTTAATAGAGAAATAAAATGAAACAAACAGCTCACTGTGTTTCACATGTCACCAAGAAGTAGTCTAATAATATGTACAACAATAAATTGGACATTATTGTTTCCACAGGAAACTATTCGAGCCTTTTGCTCTTTCAGGTGTACGACACACTGATAAAGAAATGTCAAAGATTTCTTTATCAGATCTACCTCAGATTTAAAGATCAAGAAATTTAAAGTAAATGAAGGAAAAACAGAAACTTCACAACTTTCAGGAGTGCTTTGTTTTACCTGATGGAGTTTCAGTGTTACAGCCGTCAGTGCTGCAGCATTGGCCGTTGTTAGTTGCTTTCACCACTCCCAGGTTCAGGCTTCCGTTTCCACACAGTTCTTTCACGCTGCACCCCTTCAAATACCAATTTGTCAGTGTTGTACCACCTACAGAGCATTTCACATAGCAGTGTAATTAGATAGTCTGCCTCAAAATGAGACTTTCAATGACATACAGCAGTTTTTCAACTAGCACAACACTCTATTTCAAGATCACATATCAAAACTAAGGACTGAACAGAAATTAACGACTGTCAAAATATGATTTCACAGGCGCACACACTTACTCATGTTCACAGAAAAGGTTGTAGTGAGACACTGATCTGGACATGTGACAGTTAGTGCATTGGAACATGGTACAGATAATGTTGAACACCCTTGACAATTCAGTGACAGTGCTGATGAAACATGAGAAGGAAAATTTGGTGAAGAAAAATAAATTGTACACTCAATATTTATTTCCTCCATTTACAATGTGAGATTCAGTACCTTTTGAGAAAAGCATGCAGATGAGCAGGAGTGTGACCTGAGACTTCATTGTTGGTGTTTCTGTAGAAGTTGAGGTGTGAAGATCAAGCAGATTGTCTTCAAATGTGAGTAAGTTCTGGGGGAAGCCTGCTTTTTATAGTGACATATCATGGGGTGTGTGTATGGAGGGCGGGATTTAATATGTATAAAGACGCCTATGGTTTTGTTTCTTTAAAGGTGATGGGGCTTAACTTTCTTTTTCTTGGAAGTCACCATTCATTCATTCATTCATTCATTCATTCATTCATTCATTCATTCATTTATCTACAGTAACTGCTTTATCCTGCTCAGAGTCACCACTGAATTATAAATAATGAGTCTTTACTGGTCACATATAAATATGCACAGTGAAATCTTTTCTTCACATATCCCAGCACGTCAGGAAGTTGGGGTCAGAGCGCAGCGTCAGCCATGATACAGCACCCCTGGAGCAGAGATGGTTAAGGGCCTTGCTCAAGGGCCGAACAGTGGCAGCTGGTCAGTGCTGGGGCTTGACCTTCTCATCAATAACCCAGAGCCTTAACCGCCACTATTCAGAAGTTTCACACAGATTCAGTGTTGTCTATGTAACATGAAACCTATTTGTATTACTCTGAGCCTCAGTATAAAATTTGAATGCAAACAGATCCATTGTCATCCTACTTGTGCTAAACCAAGCATGAATTCTGAGCAAATAAAATGAAATCTATTATTTGCATTGCATGTGGCTTTTCACTATGACTTTGAAAGAAAAATAAAAAGAAGGAAGAAAAAAGAGAAATAGTGTACAGCTGTTTCCTGGTTCAGTGCTTTGACTTTAAATTTACTGAAGATTTTACAAGGAGGCAATTGAAGGAAAAGGCCCATTAAAACGTGCATTTGTTTTTAAAATGTAAGTTACAGAAGTTCTAGTTAGACACTTAGAAAAAAAAACAAGAAAAGTTAATGGTTTAAAGAAGAGGAAGAAGGAAAGAAAAGAATTAGAAAGAGAAGAAAAGTGATAGTGAAAGTGGATTTGTGTGCAATTATGATCTGAAGTAGTTGAGCAATTAAGGACACTGTGAATGAGTCATTTATAAGAAGTTGTAAGGTAAACTGTGAACTTTAACCACTCCTTTAACGGTTAAATACTTTCATCACCATATGTTGCAATCATGAGACCATGTCGATTCAAGCAGATTACTGATTAGTCCCAGTATATACCAGTAACCCTAACCCTAGAAATGTTGGCAAGTTTGGGAAACAGTTATATTACCAACCTGTACAAAAAGAATAAAAATGTGGTTGTATTTTTTTTTTTTTTAAATCCGGTTTGTTTTTCTTGTCTGTTTATTTTAAGTTCCAAAAAAGTTTCTAAAATGGGTCTGGACAAGGCCATAATGCTGGCAACAACACTACCCACTGCACCACTATATATTTTTTGACAGTGTGTTCCCTTATTACAAATTATTGATATTATACTTTACTTGATTTTCCACAGAGTTCAATTAGCAATCAGCAAGGCCTTTATGTTATCGAAAGTGCGTTGGCAAGAATCAGACCAGATGAAATCATTGGCAGGACTCGGCAGACTGGTAAGAGGATGCACAATAGTTGAAAAGTTTCAGCAAAAAGTACTATAATATCCAGCCATGCCTAAAAAAATGCCATAATTTTCATCGTGTGGTGGGCACAGGAAAAAAACAATAGCGGAAACCTTGGCACCTACAGACCAGACTTGACCTTGACCAACTACCTTTCCCGGGTATGTAACTGTGGCTTTTCCAAACTCACACTTGGCCAGATTTACAGTTAAAGATGCATTTGCTAGGCATTGGAATGCTATTCTTAGGAGGCACAAATGCTTGTGGAAGTCAGATTATTATACCAAGAGATCCTAAAGGTAAGCGTTACAATTGGATATTCTTGAGAGCACAATATTAACAAGATGCTGAAATGTTGCTGGAGCATCCCGTAACGCGAACAGCATTACTGGAGAAAATGATCAGGAGTTACAAAAGCGGAGATTTCTCCAGCGCGAGGGGTAAGGGGAACTTACCAGTAACTTTTTAACAGTTAAGTCTAACTTGGTTCTAAATTTCATGGAAGTTATCTATACAGTCCTCCACCCTAGGTACAGGATAACCATCTGGGACTGTAACAGAATTTACTTTTCGATAATTCAAGCAAAATCTAAACGTAGCATCTGGTTTTGTAACGAGAAGACACGGAGAACTCCATGGGCTGAAACTGGGTTCAGCTACATCATTCTTTAGTAAATACTTCACCTCTGCTTTAAATACTGATCATTCCATAGCATTAACACAATAAGAATGTTGCTTTATAGGAGAACTGCAGGCGAGCTGAATGTCACGTTGTAGCACAGTTGTTTGTGTTGAGTTGTGTGGGTTGTTTTTACATGTGATATCGTAGAGTGTACATATACTGTAATTTCACAATTTCTTTTGCATTGCAAAAAAAATGACAGCAAGTGAAAATATCTTGAATATAGTCGAATTCCTATTATAAAATGACAATAAACCAAACGTAAGATTATTAAGCCTACTTCTCGATATATTTTACAATTCCTAGGCTTTATATTTTCTTATTCTATCGTTTTTCTTCTTTCAATAAATAAATGCTTAAAATTTAAAATTTATCAAAATGATCTGCCAACAGAACAATACTATTTCAATCGAGAAATTCCCTAGAAATGTCTAGAAATAGGTTAAATAGACTTTATAAATAAATTATTGGTTTCTTGTAATATTATAATAGGAAATACAAGGTCATTTTGACTATATTCAAGATATTATATTGTATTAAGATATTATATATATTCTTTATATTCTCTATACAAATGATTGTCAGAGTCCAATCACCACCACTCATTACTTTAAATATGCAGACTATACTGCCATTGTTACACTGCTTAAAAAGGACAATGATTATTTTTTGGACTATCAACGCTCCATAGCACATTTTAGTACATGGTGATGATAATTTTCTCCACCTTAATATCAAAAAGACTAAGGAACTGGTTTTAGCTCTTCCAAAACACTTACCCATCCTTCCAGTATTACCATTAACGAAGAGATGGTTGAAAGTGTGGAGCATTTCAGATATCTGGTTGTTACATTGGATAAACATCTCAAATTCAATCAGCACACTCTAAGTATTTACAAGTGCTGTCAACAGAGACTCACAGTTAGCTGTAAACTTAAATATCTGTCTGTTCAGCCTAGTCTGCTTCTTCTTCTGTACCGAAGTATTATTGAACCGGTTCTTATGTATGGTGCCATTTGTTTTTTTTCCATATGCCAACAGTAACCAATAAGAACAAACTTTTGAAAATAACTAATTTAGCGAGAAAAATTACTGGTATTCCCACCCCCAATTTATCGGACTGTGTCAGTTCATATACGCTCCAGAAGGCACATAAAATTTTGAGTTACCCAAACCACCCATTTTATAAATATTTCAACCCCCTTCCTTCTGGCCGGAGGTATAGACTACCCATGTGCAGAAAGGCCAGCTATGGCAGGAGTTTTGTTCTATATGGCTATACGAGCGTTAAACACACAGGTACACATGGCCATTGTGATGCCAGATGCATTTGTTGTATGATGATCCTGATGTTATGCTTGGCCCCTTCTCCCCTCTATGCCTGTGCTTGTTTATGATGGTTTATATGTATGATGTTGTTATGTTTTTATATGTAAATTTATAAATAACATATTTCCTCTTTGAGGACCAATAAATTATCTATCTATATTTTAACTCGCTAAGATGTTGTCTTTTACACAGTGTACAGCTTTAACACTGCAACGTATATTTACCCAACTCCAAAAACCTGTTATTGTAGTGAATCAGGAACGAAGAACTATTTGGGGCAGCGAGTTTTAAAATCTACCTGCAGGTCTACCTTGAGGCATAGGTTTGTTTAGTTTGTATGTTTGTAGGAATTCAGACAATGCAGATGATGTGTAGACAGCACGTAAAGACAGCATTCCTCCAAACATACAGTGACCTGAAACCAAACCAATGTCCTGAGGTAAATAAGAGAGGTAATTGGGTAATTTTGTCTGAAAGGACTCGACTTGTTTGCAGTGGAGTTCAACTTGTTGCACTAGTCTCTCTTAACAATAAAACAACCCATGAAGCATGCATCATTTTTTTTCATTGGCACGAATATTAATATCATTTTGTGTCATGAAAAATATTTCGATTAGGAAATTGTTCCATCGCAGTAGCACTGGCCCGGGCTACACTCGTGGATGCCCTGGTGAAGTCGACACAACAGGGAAGGAAGGTCAGAAGGTCTGCTTGGTAGGTCTGTAACACTACCATTGTCTGCAGTGACCCACAAGCAAGACCCACTACTGCATAGGCCTTGCACACCAACGCCTTGGTGGCCTTACACGGTGGCTTGAATGGCAAAGCTGGCCCCCCTAAATTACCTTCCGTCGATGGAGAGAGGTAGCTCGCAAGCACCTCCTCCACCTTTGGCATACCTAAATAGCTGTGCCGTTCATTCCACAGGATGTCTAAATAATCTGACATTGCGGGGTTATAAATACGCTTATGTATGGTTTTCACCCAAATGCGTGATATTTTGTTATGCACTTCTGGAAACAAAGGGATTTCTGTAGTGTGAGGGAGATTTTTTTCACTTAGGAACAAAAAAGCTCACCCAGCCTTAGTAATAACTTCAAGCAGCACTTTATATGTTTGAGAGCTGCTCTCAGTTTTCAGCACAAACTTCTGGCTCCTCAGAGTCAGAGAGAATTTTTTTTATTTTTTTGGCTTTCTATAGTGGAAGGATAGATAGGCATGATGTTACACATGCTTCAGATATTACTTATCACTTCTTTTATATCTTTCTCATGTCTAAAAATTTTGAGAACACTTCTAAAAAGTGTTTCTACTGACTGCATGTTGTGTTTCCTCCGAATATTAAACATGTGTACATGAGGTTACACTCCTCTCCATTAGTTAATTCTCCTGATAGTTAATGGAACCAGTTTCAACCGTTTATGGGCAGATACAGCCTCTCACCATTTCCATGTCTTCTGAATACCATATATGGAGTTGTTCCTCTCTTACATTGATATGCATAGTGTTTTATGCAAAAATGCCATCTCTCTTGCTCTCAATAGTAAACCCATTGCCTCTGTTGTGTGTCAAGCACAACATACTCTGTTCTTCTTTGAATAAAGAGAGACCTTTCCATCTGAAATTTTGAGTGTCCGCGTGTTATTTGGCAACTTTGCCTAGCGCTTTATACAGGAAGTGTGTAGCGGGTTGAGGTCGCCTTCTTCACTCGTGTGCTTTCTCTTTTCATAAAAATCTCAAGTTTATTTATAAACTATACTCTTTATAGAAACAGGATTTTACAAAAAAATCCCATACTACAGTTGTAGATTATTTTAAGAAAATGTTATATAGTTCATGTGTATTATATTCATTAACCCTCTTTTTTTTTTCTTCAAGTGTAGGCGTTGCACTACTCACAATTCATACATACATGTCTATGAATTATTATTATTATTATTATTATTATTATTATTATTAAAAATAAATCATTTGGTAATAATAATAAAATTAAAAAGCATAAAATAATAATAATAAAAAGTATTTCATCGACACATTACAATTGTGAGCACAAAAATGTTTTGTTTTTAAAAAATAAATAAATAAATAAATCTGTAGACCTGAGTAAAATTGAGTATATTACTGGACTTCCTAATTGCTTTGCATATATAAAAAAAAATACTTTGGTGGTAGGTTCTGTTCATGAACATTTACATCATCATCATCATCATCATCATCATCATCATCATCATCATCTCACAGTCTCCAAATAGAACATTGAGACACATGACTGATATGTTTTGCTTGAAATATTGAACAGGACATGATATATAGTATAAAACCACAGTTAATGCTAAAACAAACAAACAAAACTCTAAATCAGCAGGCTAATAAAAGAAACAGAAACTTTTACTTCTTGGTGTTTTGTCTTAAATTATATAAGGCTCCATCAGTGGAGATTTCAGCAGAAGAGGACGGAGGAGAGCTGAAGGACGATCATGAGGAGGAAACTCAGTGTGAAGTTCTCAGCACCGTTACACAGATTCCCCTCACAACACTGCATATTTGATATTTCGATTCCTGACATGCTTGATTGAGAAACAGCACAGAGGCTCTTGGATACACATCCTTTCATAGACATGGTGTTGCTCCCTTCTTTAACTGAGAGAGAGTGAGAGAGAGTATTTAGAAATATGGGGATGGAAAATTATGAAAGTGCACCCAGTGCACACTCAACCACATGCCCTGTGTGGTCAAGATAAAAAAAAAATAGTTTAGAGCAGTAGCCTATATATTTCCATTCTGAATAATGTATTCATATTTGATTACATCCATAACAGAGATGAACATGTTCACCTGATGCACTGATGCAGTGATCTTCACTTCCTTCACAGTTCACTGTTTCTGAGCAGCTGTTAGCATCACAGCTGTAACACGATCTCCCATTGGGAGCCTGCTTCAGAGCTTAACAAACAAAAAAAGTCAAACAAACAGCTCATTGTGTCTCGTACATCACCAATAATTACTCCAATAATATCTAATACTATACTTGGAAGATAAAATATAATCTACTGTAATTAGATTACAAAATGTAAACACAGATTATCCTCCATCACTCATACAACATACCTATAAAGAGGAACTGCCAAAGATTAAGTAACAAATTCTAAGTTTGTACTGTGAAATGAAAGAGATATCTAGAATTTGAATGAAATGGAAAATAAAAACAGAGAACTGAACCGCTTTGAGGAGTGTGTTATATTACCCGTTTCAGCATTGCAGAGATCAGTTTTGCAGCATTTGGAATTGTTGACTATTTTCATCGCTCCCAGGTTCATGCTCCCGGTTACACATGTCTCCGCGGTGCCGCAAGTCTTCACATTAACATCTGACACCCTTTCACCACCTATAGGACATTATACATATCAATGTGAACAAGTGTTCTACACTCATATAAGAAGTACTGAACTTGAGCTTGAGATATTGTTGATAATGAACACCCATTGGGGGAAAAAAACAGGTAATGGACAAAAACTGTCCAGTAAAAACTGGACGATCAAGTGTTTTTTCTATAGCAAAATAGCCTCCAATTTATACTCATAGCTTCAACTCACTAACAGAAACAGCAATCCTCACAGGATGGACCCACGTCTCAACATGTACTGTGGCTAGCTACATTAACTAGCAGCTGTTCTTAATGATTATAGTAGCTAGCGTTTTAAATAAACAATTCTCTTTTTGGAGTAATATTAATGAATAAACAGACTACAAGGGCTGCAGCCCTGCGTCTCAGCCACTAGGGGGCGTCAGAGGCCTCAGCATCCAGAGGAATTTTTAATCGTGTTCATATACACACAGTTGTACTACCCCTATTTTAAAAACCACCACTGGCTTCTGCATGACCCCTTTGGCTTTCCATACTACTCCTGCGTCTGATAGCAAGATAAAGACAGACTAGGAGTAGAGGAAATACGCAGTGGGATATAACACCCTTCCCTGATGGAAAAAAAAGTAGCTCGTTACAAGAAAACCTACATTATTACAGCGATTAAAAGTGTGGAACAGCTGTAAAGATGTAAAGACATGAGGAAGTCTTCAGCACAGAGGAGATTACACTTTCGATTTCTCAGAAACATGACAAGCGGAAGATTTATTTTTGGTCTTGTTAGAGAGAGAGAGAGAGAGAGAGAGAGAGAGAGAGATAAACTGGAGAAAGTAAAAACACACTTCAGGACATGCTGTTACAGAACATCAGAACATCAACCGCCGGGCCATGTTTTACTCTATATATGTGTATATACATGTATACGTAAGGAACTGGCGTAATCATTTATTGTACTTACCCCTGTACAGAGAAGTGGTTGCAGTGAGACACTGATCTGCACAGGTCACCTGTTCTTCTGTGCATTTTTCAGATGATTTTGGAATACACTGTTGACAAGTCAGTGACAGCACTGAAGAAAAACAAGAATTGTTGCATGATGAAAAAAAAAAAGGGAAAAAAGGACTAATTTACTGAAATGAGCTCCATGTGGGCTTCATTACCTTTGGAGAAAAGCATGCAGATGAGCAGGAGTGTGACCTGAGACTTCATCGTTGGTGTTTTTGTAGAATTTGAGGGGTGAAAATAGTTTGAATGAGGTTAAAATGTGAGTAAGGTAGGTCTACGAGGAAGCCCTTTTCTTTTATAATTTTTTTTTGGTGATATGCAATGGGGTGTGTATGGTGGGAGGGATTTGTTCCACATATAAATACAGCTTAAGTTTCATTTTTTAAAAAAAGGGTTTAGCTTTGCCTTTCTTGAAAGCCACTGCTGGAGGTCCAAAGAGCCTCACCTTAAAACACAATAGTGTTCTGCAGGGTTTGGAAGTGTTCACTGTTGTCCATTTATGCATGATTTTTGGGTTGGATTTACATGATTTTTTATCATGCACATCGTTTCTACATGATTTAGATAAGTTACTTCAACATAATTTTCCTTTGTTCATGTAAATTCATCACAGTGGAATCAAGTTATTTTCAGCAAACAAATAAAGTAGCTTCATAGTGATTTTATGTGTCTTCCCATGATTTCTTCTTAGTTTTGACATATTTGCGTTGCATTACTTGATTATATAATATAAAGGTTTTACAGAAAATAATCACAAACACAGTATGAAATCCTGCTTAATATATGTCACTGATTGTTTATATAGAGGAATTAGGATTAAAAGGTGTGTGAAGTGTAAAAGATCATCCAGACACCAAACTTTTTTGGTGTGTACAGCGTATTTGTAGCTAAACTTCACAGTTTTATAACTTTTATTACATAGATCCCCAAAGTATTGCTCTCGATTGCTGTCTGGACAGACGCTTCATTCAACCTGTTAAATACGCTGCTAAAACCGAATTGCTTTGTCTCGGTCATATTCTAGAAGTTTTTCAGGTTAATTTATGAAAAGACAATATTGTAGAAAACTATTTATTTTGTCTGCTTATGTTTCAAATGTTCTGCTTAAACTGTGCCACTGTGGACAAGAAAAACAGGAAAGCCTTTTAAAACCACAGATTAAAAAAAGACCTATGAGATAGACATGCACAGTGTTGAAAACCTCATAAGATGGAACGTTACAGCTGTACGATAGAGGGAAGAAAGTTGAATGAATTTGACATATATACAGTAGAAGCACGTTAAACACTAATAAGTACATGACAAAATACCACAGTTAACACTACAAGACAAACAAAAATCTAAATCAACAACTCAAAAAAAGAAACCTCTTCTTCTAACTTTTCCTAGGTTTCATCGCACATATGTATTAGACTCCATAAACGCTGTAAATGTAAATGCGAATAAGTATTTATTTAAGTACACAACACTGGATGTTTGTTATACCGATTCCTGACATGCTTGTTGTTCCAGAAGCAGCACAGAAGCTCTTGGATACACATCCTTTCATAGAGATGGTATTGCTCCCTTGTTGAACTGAGGGAGAGAGAGAGAGAGAGAGAGAGAGAGAGAGAGAGAGAGAGAGAGAGAGAGAGAGAGAGAGAGAGAAAATAAATTTATAAATAAAGCAATAAACAACAAAAGTCATCAAAATGTCTGTGTAGTCAAAATTCCTAAAAAAATAAAAAATCCTGTTAATTTTTATTCATTCTGAATAAAGTATTCATATACCGTTACATCCATAACAGAGATGAACATGTTCACCTGATGCAGTGACACAGCGATCTTCAGTCCTTCACAGTTTACTGTTACTGAGCAGCCGTTATGATCACAGCTATAACACGATCTCCCATTGGGAGCCTGCTTCCGAAGAGCTTAGCAGAGAAATAAAATCAAACTAACAGCTCATTATGTCTCATACGTCACCAAGAATTACTCCAGTAATATCTAATACTATACTTGGAAGATAAAATATAATCTACTGTAATTATATAAAAAATTTAAGCATGCATTATCCTCCATCACGCATACAACATAACTATAAAGAGGAACTGCCTCTTGTTTTTACTGTGAAATAATAAAAACGATATCTAGAATTTGAATGAAATGGAAAATAAAAACAGAGAACTGAACCACTTTCAGAGTGTGTTGTTTTACCTGGCAGTGTTTCAGCATTGCAGAGATCAGTTTTGCAGCATTTGGAATTGTTGACTATTTTCATCGCTCCCAGGTTCATGCTCCCGGTTACACATGTCTCTGCGGTGCCGCAAGTCTTCACATTAACATCTGACACCCTTTCACCACCTATAGGACATTATACATATCAATGTGAACAAGTGTTCTACACTCATATAAGAAGTACTGAACTTGAGCTTGAGATATTGTTGATAATGAACACCCATTGGGGGAAAAAAACAGGTAATGGACAAAAACTGTCCAGTAAAAACTGGACGATCAAGTGTTTTTTCTATAGCAAAATAGCCTCCAATTTATACTCATAGCTTCAACTCACTAACAGAAACAGCAATCCTCACAGGATGGACCCACGTCTCAACATGTACTGTGGCTAGCTACATTAACTAGCAGCTGTTCTTAATGATTATAGTAGCTAGCGTTTTAAATAAACAATTCTCTTTTTGGAGTAATATTAATGAATAAACGGACTACAAGGGCTGCAGCCCTGGGTCTCAGCCACTAGGGGGCGTCAGAGGCCTCAGCATCCAGAGGAATTTTTAATCGTGTTCATATACACACAGTTGTACTACCCCTATTTTAAAAACCACCACTGGCTTCTGCATGACCCCTTTGGCTTTCCATACTACTCCTGCGTCTGATAGCAAGATAAAGACAGACTAGGAGTAGAGGAAATACGCAGTGGGATATAACACCCTTCCCTGATGGAAAAAAAGTAGCCCGTTACAAGAAAACCTACATTATTACAGCGATTAAAAGTGTGGAACAGCTGTAAAGATGTAAAGACATGAGGAAGTCTTCAGCACAGAGGAGATTACACTTTCGATTTCTCAGAAACATGACAAGCGGAAGATTTATTTTTGGTCTTGTTAACTTAGAGAGAGAGAGAGAGAGAGAGAGAGAGAGAGAGATAAACTGGAGAAAGTAAAAACACACTTCAGGACATGCTGTTACAGAACATCAGAACATCAGAACATCAACCGCCGGGCCATGTTTTACTCTATATATGTGTATATACATGTATACATAAGGAACTGGCGTAATCATTTCTTGTACTTACCCCGTACAGAGAAGTGGTTGCAGTGAGACACTGATCTGCACAGGTCACCTGTTCTTCTGTGCATTTTTCAGATGATTTTGGAATACACTGTTGACAAGTCAGTGACAGCACTGAAGAAAAACAAGAATTGTTGCATGATGGAAAAAAAAAGGGGAAAAAGGACTAATTTACTGAAATGAGCTCCATGTGGGCTTCATTACCTTTGGAGAAAAGCATGCAGATGAGCAGGAGTGTGACCTGAGACTTCATCGTTGGTGTTTTTGTAGAATTTGAGGGGTGAAAATAGTTTGAATGAGGTTAAAATGTGAGTAAGGTAGGTCTACGAGGAAGCCCTTTTCTTTTATAATTTTTTTTTTGGTGATATGCAATGGGGTGTGTATGGTGGGAGGGATTTGTTCCACATATAAATACATCTTAAGTTTCATTTAAAAAAAAAAAAGGGTTTAGCTTTGCCTTTCTTGAAAGCCACTTCTGGAGGTCCAAAGAGCCTCACCTTAAAACACAATAGTGTTCTGCAGGGTTTGGAAGTGTTCACTGTTGTCCATTTATGCATGATTTTTAGGTTGGATTTACATGATTTTTTATCATGTACATTGTTTCTACATGATTTAGATGAGTTACTTCAACATAATTTTCCTTTGTTCATGTAAATTCATCACAGTGCCCCTTCTCCTGCCCCTTCTCACCTCTATGCCTGTGCTTGTTTATGATGGTTTATATGTATGATGTTGTTATGTTTTTATATGTAAATTTATAAATAACATATTTCCTCTTTGAGGACCAATAAATTATCTATCTATATTTTAACTCGCTAAGATGTTGTCTTTTACACAGTGTACAGCTTTAACACTGCAACGTATATTTTCCCAACTCCAAAAACCTGTTATTGGAGTGAATCAGGAACGAAGAACTATTTGGGGCAGCGAGTTTTAAAATCTACCTGCAGGTCTACCTTGAGGCATAGGTTTGTTTAGTTTGTATGTTTGTAGGAATTCAGACAATGCAGATGATGTGTAGACAGCACGTAAAGACAGCATTCCTCCAAACATACAGTGACCTGAAACCAAACCAATGTCCTGAGGTAAATAAGAGAGGTAATTGGGTAATTTTGTCTGAAAGGACTCGACTTGTTTGCAGTGGAGTTCAACTTGTTGGACTAGTCTTTCTTAACAATAAAACAACCCATGAAGCATGCATCATTTTTTTTCATTGGCACGAACATTAATATCATTTTGTGTCATGAAAAATATTTCGATTAGGAAATTGTTCCCTCGCAGTAGCACTGACCCGGGCTACACTCGTGGATGCCCTGGTGAAGTCGACACAACAGGGAAGGAAGGTCAGAAGGTCTGCTTGGTAGGTCTGTAACACTACCATTGTCTGCAGTGACCCACAAGCAAGACCCACTACTGCATAGGCCTTGCACACCAACGCCTTGGTGGCCTTACACGGTGGCTTGAATGGCAAAGCTGGCCCCCCTAAATTACCTTCCGTCGATGGAGAGAGGTAGCTCGCGAGCACCTCCTCCACCTTTGGCATACCTAAATAGCTGTGCCGTTCATTCCACAGGATGTCTAAATAATCTGACATTGCGGGGTTATAAATACGCTTATGTATGGTTTTCACCCAAATGCGTGATATTTTGTTATGCACTTCTGGAAACAAAGGGATTTCTGTAGTGTGAGGGAGATTTTTTTCACTTAGGAACAAAAAAGCTCACCCAGCCTTAGTAATAACTTCAAGCAGCACTTTATATGTTTGAGAGCTGCTCTCAGTTTTCAGCACAAACTTCTGGCTCCTCAGAGTCAGAGAGAATTTTTTTATTTTTTTGGCTTTCTATAGTGGAAGGATAGATAGGCATGATGTTACACATGCTTCAGATATTACTTATCACTTCTTTATATCTTTCTCACGTCTAAAAATTTTGAGAACACTTCTAAAAAGTGTTTCTACTGACTGCATGTTGTGTTTCCTCCGAATATTAAACATGTGTACATGAGGTTACACTCCTCTCCATTAGTTAATTCTCCTGATAGTTAATGGAACCAGTTTCAACCGTTTATGGGCAGATACAGCCTCTCACCATTTCCATGTCTTCTGAATACCATATATATGGAGTTGTTCCTCTCTTACATTGATATGCATAGTGTTTTATGCAAAAATGCCATCTCTCTTGCTCTCAATAGTAAACCCATTGCCTCTGTTGTGTGTCAAGCACAACATACTCTGTTCTTCTTTGAATAAAGAGAGACCTTTCCATCTGAAATTTTGAGTGTCCGCGTGTTATTTGGCAACTTTGCCTAGCGCTTTATACAGGAAGTGTGTAGCGGGTTGAGGTCGCCTTCTTCACTCGTGTGCTTTCTCTTTTCATAAAAATCTCAAGTTTATTTATAAACTATACTCTTTATAGAAACAGAATTTTACAAAAAAATCCTATATTACAGTTGTAGATTATTTTAAAAAAATGTTATATAGTTCATGTGTATTATATTCATTAACCCTCTTTTTTTTTTCTTCAAGTGTAGGCGTTGCACTACTCACAATTCATACATACATGTCTATGATTTATTATTATTATTATTATTATTATTATTATTATTATAAATAAATCATTTGGTAATAATAATAAAATTAAAAAGCATAAAATAATAATAATAAAAAGTATTTCATCGACATGTTACAATTGTGAGCACAAAAATGTTTTGTTTTTAAAAATAAAAATAAAAATAAAATAAAAAAATTAATAAATCTGTAGACCTGAGTAAAATTGAGTATATTACTGGACTTCCTAATTGCTTTGCATATATAAAAAAAATACTTTGGTGGTAGGTTCTGTTCATGAACATTTACATCATCATCATCATCATCATCATCATCTCACAGTCTCCAAATAGAACATTGAGACACATGACTGATATGTTTTGCTTGAAATATTGAACAGGACATGATATATAGTATAAAACCACAGTTAATGCTAAAACAAACAAACAAAACTCTAAATCAGCAGGCTATAAAAAGAAACAGAAACTTTTACTTCTTGGTGTTTTGTCTTAAATTATATAAGGCTCCATCAGTGGAGATTTCAGCAGAAGAGGACGGAGGAGAGCTGAAGGACGATCATGAGGAGGAAACTCAGTGTGAAGTTCTCAGCACCGTTACACAGATTCCCCTCACAACACTGCATATTTGATATTTCGATTCCTGACATGCTTGATTGAGAAACAGCACAGAGGCTCTTGGATACACATCCTTTCATAGACATGGTGTTGCTCCCTTCTTTAACTGAGAGAGAGTGAGAGAGAGTATTTAGAAATATGGGAATGGAAAATTATGAAAGTGCACCCAGTGCACACTCAACCACATGCCCTGTGTGGTCAAGATAAAAAAAAAAAAAGTTTAGAGCAGTAGCCTATATATTTCCATTCTGAATAATGTATTCATATTTGATTACATCCATAACAGAGATGAACATGTTCACCTGATGCACTGATGCAGTGATCTTCACTTCCTTCACAGTTCACTGTTTCTGAGCAGCTGTTAGCATCACAGCTGTAACACGATCTCCCATTGGGAGCCTGCTTCGGAGCTTAACAAACAAAAAAAGTCAAACAAACAGCTCATTGTGTCTCGTACATCACCAATAATTACTCCAATAATATCTAATACTATACTTGGAAGATAAAATATAATCTACTGTAATTAGATTACAAAATGTAAACACGGATTATCCTCCATCACTCATACAACATACCTATAAAGAGGAACTGCCAAAGATTAAGTAACAAATTCTAAGTTTGTACTGTGAAATGAAAGAGATATCTAGAATTTGAATGAAATGGAACATAAAAACAGAGAACTGAACCGCTTTGAGGAGTGTGTTATATTACCCGTTTCAGCATTGCAGAGATCAGTTTTGCAGCATTTGGAATTGTTGACTATTTTCATCGCTCCCAGGTTCATGCTCCCGGTTACACATGTCTCTGCGGTGCCGCAAGTCTTCACATTAACATCTGACACCCTTTCACCACCTATAGGACATTATACATATCAATGTGAACAAGTGTTCTACACTCATATAAGAAGTACTGAACTTGAGCTTGAGATATTGTTGATAATGAACACCCATTGGGGGAAAAAAACAGGTAATGGACAAAAACTGTCCAGTAAAAACTGGACGATCAAGTGTTTTTTCTATAGCAAAATAGCCTCCAATTTATACTCATAGCTTCAACTCACTAACAGAAACAGCAATCCTCACAGGATGGACCCACGTCTCAACATGTACTGTGGCTAGCTACATTAACTAGCAGCTGTTCTTAATGATTATAGTAGCTAGCGTTTTAAATAAACAATTCTCTTTTTGGAGTAATATTAATGAATAAACGGACTACAAGGGCTGCAGCCCTGCGTCTCAGCCACTAGGGGGCGTCAGAGGCCTCAGCATCCAGAGGAATTTTTAATCGTGTTCATATACACACAGTTGTACTACCCCTATTTTAAAAACCACCACTGGCTTCTGCATGACCCCTTTGGCTTTCCATACTACTCCTGCGTCTGATAGCAAGATAAAGACAGACTAGGAGTAGAGGAAATACGCAGTGGGATATAACACCCTTCCCTGATGGAAAAAAAAGTAGCCCGTTACAAGAAAACCTACATTATTACAGCGATTAAAAGTGTGGAACAGCTGTAAAGATGTAAAGACATGAGGAAGTCTTCAGCACAGAGGAGATTACACTTTCGATTTCTCAGAAACACGACAAGCGGAAGATTTATTTTTGGTCTTGTTAACTTAGAGAGAGAGAGAGAGAGAGCGAGAGAGAGAGAGAGATAAACTGGAGAAAGTAAAAACACACTTCAGGACATGCTGTTACAGAACATCAGAACATCAACCGCCGGGCCATGTTTTACTCTATATATGTGTATATACATGTATACGTAAGGAACTGGCGTAATCATTTCTTGTACTTACCCCTGTACAGAGAAGTGGTTGCAGTGAGACACTGATCTGCACAGGTCACCTGTTCTTCTGTGCATTTTTCAGATGATTTTGGAATACACTGTTGACAAGTCAATGACAGCACTGAAGAAAAACAAGAATTGTTGCATGATGAAAAAAAAAGGGAAAAAAGGACTAATTTACTGAAATGAGCTCCATGTGGGCTTCATTACCTTTGGAGAAAAGCATGCAGATGAGCAGGAGTGTGACCTGAGACTTCATCGTTGGTGTTTTTGTAGAATTTGAGGGGTGAAAATAGTTTGAATGAGGTTAAAATGTGAGTAAGGTAGGTCTACGAGGAAGCCCTTTTCTTTTATAATTTTTTTTTGGTGATATGCAATGGGGTGTGTATGGTGGGAGGGATTTGTTCCACATATAAATACATCTTAAGTTTCATTTTTTAAAAAAAGGGTTTAGCTTTGCCTTTCTTGAAAGCCACTGCTGGAGGTCCAAAGAGCCTCACCTTAAAACACAATAGTGTTCTGCAGGGTTTGGAAGTGTTCACTGTTGTCCATTTATGCATGATTTTTGGGTTGGATTTACATGATTTTTTATCATGCACATCGTTTCTACATGATTTAGATAAGTTACTTCAACATAATTTTCCTTTGTTCATGTAAATTCATCACAGTGGAATCAAGTTATTTTCAGCAAACAAATAAAGTAGCTTCATAGTGATTTTATGTGTCTTCCCATGATTTCTTCTTAGTTTTGACATATTTGCGTTGCATTACTTGATTATATAATATAAAGGTTTTACAGAAAATAATCACAAACACAGTATGAAATCCTGCTTAATATATGTCACTGATTGTTTATATAGAGGAATTAGGATTAAAAGGTGTGTGAAGTGTAAAAGATCATCCAGACACCAAACTTTTTTGGTGTGTACAGCGTATTTGTAGCTAAACTTCACAGTTTTATAACTTTTATTACATAGATCCCCAAAGTATTGCTCTCGATTGCTGTCTGGACAGACGCTTCATTCAACCTGTTAAATACGCTGCTAAAACCGAATTGCTTTGTCTCGGTCATATTCTAGAAGTTTTTCAGGTTAATTTATGAAAAGACAATATTGTAGAAAACTATTTATTTTGTCTGCTTATGTTTCAAATGTTCTGCTTAAACTGTGCCACTGTGGACAAGAAAAACAGGAAAGCCTTTTAAAACCACAGAAAAGACCTATGAGATAGACATGCACAGTGTTGAAAACCTCATAAGATGGAACGTTACAGCTGTACGATAGAGGGAAGAAAGTTGAATGAATTTGACATATATACAGTAGAAGCACGTTAAACACTAATAAGTACATGACAAAATACCACAGTTAACACTACAAGACAAACAAAAATCTAAATCAACAACTCAAAAAAAGAAACCTGTTCTTCTAACTTCTCCTAGGTTTCATCGCACATATGTATTAGACTCCATAAACGCTGTAAATGTAAATGCGAATAAGTATTTATTTAAGTACACAACACTGGATGTTTGATATACCGATTCCTTATGTGCTTGTTGTTCCAGAAGCAGCACAGAAGCTCTTGGATACACATCCTTTCATAGAGATGGTATTGCTCCCTTGTTGAACTGAGGGAGAGAGAGAGAGAGAGAGAGAGAAAATAAATTTATAAATAAAGCAATAAACAACAAAAGTCATCAAAATGTCTGTGTGGTCAAAATTCCTAAAAAAAAAAATCCTGTTAATTTTTATTCATTCTGAATAAAGTATTCATATACCGTTACATCCATAACAGAGATGAACATGTTCACCTGATGCAGTGACACAGCGATCTTCAGTCCTTCACAGTTTACTGTTACTGAGCAGCCGTTATGATCACAGCTATAACACGATCTCCCATTGGGAGCCTGCTTCCGAAGAGCTTAGCAGAGAAATAAAATCAAACTAACAGCTCATTATGTCTCATACGTCACCAAGAATTACTCCAATAATATCTAATACTATACTTGGAAGATAAAATATAATCTACTGTAATTATATAAAAAATTTAAGCATGCATTATCCTCCATCACGCATACAACATAACTATAAAGAGGAACTGCCTCTTGTTTTTACTGTGAAATAATAAAAACGATATCTAGAATTTGAATGAAATGGAAAATAAAAACAGAGAACTGAACCGCTTTCACAGTGTGTTGTTTTACCTGGCAGTGTTTCAGCGTTGCAGAGATCAGTTTTGCAGCATTTGGCATTGTTATCTATTTTCATCATTCCCAGGTTCATGCTCCCGGTTACACACGAATCTGCCATGCCGCAAGTCTTCACATTAACATCTGACACCTTTGCACCACCTATAGGATATTATACATATCAGTGTAAACATGTGTTCTACATTAATATAAGAAGTACTGAACTTGAGCTTGTACAATAGTTTACATGATGTGATGTACTTGATTTAAAAATAATGTTGAACTGCTTATGTGAAAAAGGAAAATGGTGTATTGTGTAATACTGCAGTAGGTAAGCATGTGATATGGTTGATAATGAAAGAAAAAAACAGCAGGGGAAAAAAAACTGGTAGGTTTGGGTTTTTCAGAAACTGCTGATCTCCTGAGACTTTAATGCACAGTAGTGATTTAAAAAAAAAAAATCCAGTGAGTGGCAGTTCTGTGTCAGAAATGTCTTTTTGCTGAAAGAGTTTGAGGAGAATGGCCAGAGTGTTCAGAGCTGACAGGAAGGCTACAGTAACTCAAATAACCAGTCTTTACAACCGTGTTAAGCAGAAACGCAACTTTATACTAAAATAAATATAAAGTTATGTTTGATTATTTGCATTTACCCAAAGGGTTACAAAGGCTGTAGCCCTGGGTCTCAGCCACTAGTGGGCCTCAGGCAGTATTGAGAGGGATTTTTAATTGTGTTTATAGTTTAATGTACTTTAATAACACAGTTGTACTACCCCTATTTCAAAAACCACTAGTGATTTCTATATGACCCCTTTGGCTTTCCATACTACTCCTGCATCTGATAGCAAGACAAATACAGACTAGGAATATGTGATAGAGGAAAAGTGCAGTGGTAAATAACGGTGTAGTGTGACACAATGCAACACCCTTCCCTGATGGAGTAAAGTAGCTCGTTACAGGAAAACCTACATTATTACAAGTTTCATTTTACCGAGGAATGACACATTTTAATGGTTTCTACTTGTATTTAATTGTGTGGAACAGCGTTAAATGATAATGATAATGAGTCTTTATCGATCACATATACATATGCACAGTGAAATTCTTTTCTTCGCATACCCCAGCATGTCAGGAAGCTGGGGTGAGAGCTCAGGGTCAGCCATGATACAGCTCCCCTGGAGCAGAGAGGGTCAAGGGCCTTGCTCAAGGGCCCAACAGTGGCATCTTGGCAGTGCTGGGGCTTGAACCCCCAACCTTCTGATCAATAACCTTAACCTTAACCACCTTAACCTTAACCACGAAGCCAACATATTTTATATATAAATAATGAGATATATAATGAGATATATTCTCATTATATTCTCGGGGTGTACCCCACCACATGTCCAATGCTCCCTGGGGTAGGCTCCAGGTTTCCCTGTGACCCTGAAAAGGATAAAGCAGTATAGAAGATGGATGGATATATATAATGAGAAGATGTAAAGATGTAAAGACATGGGGGGTCTTCAGCACAGAGGAGATTACACTTTCTTTTTCTCGTAAACATGACAAGCTGCTTATTTTTTATTTATTTTTTTCAACTTCAGGAGAAAGAAAGAAAAAAACACATCAGGACCTACTGTTACAGTAAAATAATCAACTGCCTTATTTCTTACTGAGTATATATACACATTTATTTTCATTATTCATAAGGAACTGAAGTAATAATTTATTTTACTTACCCGTGTACTTATATCAGGATTCTAGCTGTTGCATCCGGACGGACACAGGTCATACTGCCTTTTTCACCATCGAGACTGGAGTCAGACAGGGCTGCATTCTTTCACCATTCTTTTTCCTCATGATGATGGACTTCGTCATGCGACGAGCACTAACACAGCCAGCGTCTGGAATTCCGTGGACAGGCCAGGGACACCTGACCGACTTGGAATTCGCCGACGATATTGCGCTATTGGCGCAGAATGGGAAAGTCTTACAGGAGATGACCACTAGCCTGGAGCACGAAGCAGCCAAAGTTGGGTTACGGATCAGCACTGACAAGACCAACGTCATGGCCGTCGGCGGATGACGCCGGTGCGGATCACGGTGAGCAACCAGCTGATCGAAGAAGTCAAACAGTTCACCTACCTTGGCAGCATTGTGGCTGCGGATGGTGGGACTAACGCGGATGTCAATCGCAGAATCGGCAGAGCATTTGCAGTCTTCCAACAGCTACAACCGATTTGGGCTAGGCGAACTATTCACACTCACAGCAAACTTCGCCTGTTTAATAGCATCATCATCCCAACCGCCATCTATGCATCTGAAACTTGGAAGAGCTCGAGGGCAGTTATCCACAAGCTGAATGTGTTTCAACAGCGATGCCTGAGAAGAATACTCGGTGTATCATACCGTGATCGTATTTCAAACGAAGAAATTCTAAGAAGAACAAACTCCCGCAGCCTGGCAGAAATGGTCGTAGAGCGAAGAATGCGCTTTGCAGGACACATTCTACGGATGTCTGACCACCGCCACGCAAAGATCGCGCTGCGCTGGACGCCGCCACGGGGGAAGAGAAGAGTAGGGCGGCCGCGGAATACATGGCGACGAACATTCATGGAAGACCTACGAGCGCTCGATGTCAAGTGGGAAGATGTGGAAATCGACGCTTCCGACCGAGCCCGCTGGCGAATGCTTGTTGCCCGATGCGCCCCGCTGCGCGGACGGAACTAACTACTACTACCCGTGTACACAGAAGTGGTGGAAGTGAGACACTGATCTGCACAGGTCTGTGTATCCGTGCATGTTGCAGATAATGGATAAATACACTGCTGACAAGTCAGTGACAGCGCTGAAAAAAAGAATGAAGAATGAACAAGAAAAACAGTTGACTGATAGGATTTTTTTTTATTTTTTACTAATTTACTGAATGTGAGACTAAGTACCTTTGGAGAAAAGCATGCAGATGAGCAGGAGTATGACCTGAGACTTCATCATTTTGTAGAAGATGTGGTGTGAAGATGAAGCAGATGTGGTTCAAATGCGAGCCTGAGAGGAAACCTGCTTTTATGGTGATGTGCAATGAAGTGTGTGTATGGAGGGAGGGATTTATTTCACATATAAATCTAGTTTATGCTTCATTTCTTGATATGCGAGGGGGTGTAACCTTCTTTTCTTTCCTGGAAGGCACCCCTTTTGGTCCAAAGCAGACAAATTGTGAGCAGAGCATCACTTTGCACAGTATTACCCCAACCTTTCAGTTGTTTTCGACAATGTTGTCAATTACAACTATACTCCATACAGGACCCAAGTTACTTCCTATATAAAAGTGAATATCATATATATATATATATATATATATATATATATATATATATATATATATATATATATATTACATTATACATATACCTTATGTACAACATGTTTAAGTAGTCTTCTTCTCCGAATAACTTAAAGAGGGCACCGCCCCAGTGCCCCCTATTGACCAGCCGCCACCGACTCCTACACAACCAAAGCAGGTTAACTTTCTACAAAATGATCATTTGAAGAAATTGCAGGAAAATTTCGTCTTCTTCGGCCTGCACTGGCCCTGCTAGCTCAATAACTTTTAACACTTCTATACTTTATTAACCAATCTGACTTATACTTTAAAGAAATAACTTTACCAAAACTCTTGGAGACTGGATACAGATAAGGCAGGTTTATTCAGCAAGTTACCAAACAAACCAGTATTACTGGACCAGGGATACGTGCTTGACCCGTAGGTGGCAAGTATCAAAGCACAATCCTTTACAGTTGTCTTATATACAATTAAAGCATGCATGTAGCTTTAGGGAGGACCCTCAGATCTCAGCTTGCACCTTTTCACTGTGTTGGCCCTCAACTTTCCTAGTATAACTTTTGCCTCCACCTGTTCTCGTGCGTCATTAGCCAACATCTGTTTTTTTTTATTATTTATTACTTTTGGGAGGCTTCTTCCTTATCTCCTTCAACCTAAAGATCTCTCCCCCCCCTTTCTCCCCCTGCTTCTCTTGTTTTCGCTGAACCATGGGTGAGTACAAACTGTTCTCTATCCATCCTCTTTGTTGTTTTTTCTGCCCAGCCCCATGTATGTTGTATGTATGTTTAAGTATTCTTTAATATCCGTAATTTCTAGATGTACGATCTAATCCCATCAACCCTGGGCCTTCTAAACAAGCCCATGGAGCATCCTTTAAGAGGAAGACTGCAAGAGACCCAATTTACCGGACCCCTTCTTAAACGGCATAAAGTGGATTCTGGCACTCAGACACGTTTAACCGTGCTGCCTTTTACGGAAAGAGAATGGAGGCATCTATTCAAACTTGTATTTCAGTGCCCTTCATGAAGAAAAGATATTTGGATGCGGCTATCCAGACGAGCTATACAATGTCTTATGGCATGTAAACACCCCCGATTTGTACCGCGTCTAAAGGCACTCAGGCTTCTCAACTTCCTTGGGCCGTAAACAGGAAAACCATTCATCCCCTGATTTCTCGTGTAAAACCTCTGTTAAAAAATCATTCTTTTATATGTGTTTACTTAATTAAATTGCATAAAGTTTGCATAAAGTTAAACTCTTCTCTGTGTTCGTGTGAGTGTCTGTGGGCGTGTCTTTTGTACACACGCAGGACTCTTCTTATCTATTTCTGCAGGCTCACCTTGCTGCCGCCCCTTCTTCTAGCTCTACGTACAGGAGGTCTTTTTTTATCCCTTTTTCTTAATGTCTCTATTTTATATTTTAATCTAACATAATTTCCCAACAAAATAAGTAACAAAACAAACACACACCAATTCACAGTATCTATGAATATACAGGCTTAAAGGTTTTTAGATTTACAATGTGTAATCAGCATTCTGTAGTAGGTTCAACTTCTCTTGGATCAATTCGATTCACTGCTCTTTTTACACTTGAAGTTGATATATGCAAAGTTTCTAGAATAAATTAATAACCTTTTATTTGGCACACAGAGTACCTGTGAACTGATATAAGTGATTTTGATCGTCGACTGGGGATTTGAAATGCCAAGTTTATAATAGATTTAAAAAGTGCCTCCAGGTTCATTTATATTGTCAGATCCAGTGAGTTTGACGAGCAGTTACTTTAAAATTCTACAGTAAAATGAACTCAACTTTATTGTGAGCATGGAGTAGGTCAGTGTGAACCGATATGACTGGGACTGAGATTTGAAATACCCGTTTTATTATATCTATAATTCGAAATAAAATATTAATATTTTGGTGTCAGAGACTACCTCTGTGAAATGAAACATCTGCACTTTTTAAAAATGTATTTATGGTTTTTTAATAATAATAATAATAATAATAATAATAATAATAATAATAATAACAGCAGCAGCAGCAACAGTGGATTAGTGGTTAGCAGGTTTGCCTCATACCTCCAGGGTTGGGGGTTTGATTCCCGCCGATGCCCTGTGTGTGCGGAGTTTACGTGTTCTCCCCGTGCTGTGGGGGTTTCCTCCGGGCACTCTGGTTTCCTCCCCCCGTCCCAAGACATGCATGGTAGGCTGATTGGCATGTCCAAAGTGTCCTTAGTGTATGAATGTGTGTGTGACTGTGCCCTGCAATGGATTGGCACCCCGTTCAGGTTGTACCCCGGCCGTCCTTGTGCCCCATGCTCCCTGGGATTGGCTCCAGGTCCCCGTGACACTGTAGGATAAGCGGTATAGAAATTGTGCGGGTGGATAATAAAATCAGCATTCACCCGTCTGTCATTACCGAGCCTTTGTTCTGTGTTCCGATTTCCTGCTTCTTGATATACTTTTGCTTTCTCATTTACAGTCTTGTATTTTTTTAGACTAGACTATTGCCTAGTCTTTGCTATTTGTTGATCAGCTGACCTCTGTCTGTTTCCCATTCACGGTGTTGATTCATGTTTTGGATTTGTATGTCTGCCTTATAAATACCTTATGGAAAATAAGATCTGGCATTTTTTCAGACAGACAAGTATGATTTGTCTACAGTATATTGATATATTTGTCTACAGTCATGGCCAAAAGTTTGTGATCACTATAAATATATAATATATAGTATAGTGATCGCAAACTTTTGGCCATGACTGTATATGATATTTATAAACAAAGTAAACATGTCAGCCACAAAGATGTTTGGTTCTCTCGCAAATAAAACATTTGGTAATACTAATAAAAAGCTATAATGTATTTCATGTACAGGTTCTAATTTTGAGCACAAAAATGTTTTTAAAAAATAATAATAATTAAAAAATCTATAGACCTGAATAATATTCCGTTTATTACTGGACTTTTTAATTGCTTTACAAACAAAATAAATCTTTTTTTCCCCTTATAGATTCTGATCATAAACATTTGCATCATCATCATCATCATCATCACACACTCTCCCAATAGAACATTGAGAAACATGACTGAATTATTGAACAGGAAATAAAGTCTTTAAATGATAAGGCTTTAAGTGAGATGCTCCATCAGTGGTGGAAGCTCTCAGCACCTCAATTGCACAGATTTCCCTCACAACACTTCACATTTGACATATCGATTCCTGATGTGCTTGGTGATCCAGAAGAAGTGCAGAGGCTCTTGGATACACATCCTTTCATAGACATGGTGTTGCTTCCTTGTTTAACTGAGATAGAGTACATGCGAGAGAGACAGACAGAGAGGGAGAGCATTTAGAAATAAAGGAATAACAATAAAGAGCAAAAATCATGAAAATGCACCCGGTACACACCGCTAGTCTCAACCAGATGCCCTGTGTAGAGCTGTATACATGTTCATTCTGAATAAAGTATTCATATTCCATTACATCCATAACAGAGATGAACATGTTCACCTGATACACTGATGCAGCGATCTTCACTTCCTTCACAGTTCACTGTTACTGAGCAGCCGTTAGCATCACAGCTGTAACACGATCTCCCATTGGGAGCCTGCTTCGGAAGAGCTTAGCAGAGAAATAAAATGAAACAAACAGCTGATTGTGTCTCATACGTCACCAAGAATTACTCCAATAATATCTAATACTATTATTTGAAGATAAAATATAATCTACTGTAGTTATATTAAACAAATGTAGACATGTATTATCCTCCATCACACATACAACACACCAATAAAGAGTTTTTACTGCGAAATAAAGTAGATATCTAGAATGAGAATAAAATGGAAAATAAAAACAGAGAACTGAACCACTTTCAGAGTGTGTTGTTTTACCTGGCAGCGTTTCAGCATTGCAGAGATCAGTTTGGCAGCATTTGACATTGTTGACCATTTTCATCACTCCCAGGTTCATGCTCTCGCTCACACACATCTCTGCCGTGCCGCAAGCCTTCATATTAGCATCCGACATCTTTGCACCGCCTATAGAACATTCCACGTATCAGTATGAACACGCGTCCTACACTAATATAAGAAGTACTGAACATGCGCTTGTGCAATAGTTTACAGCATGTGATTGATTTTAAAATAATGTTGAACTGGGAAATGGTGTGTTGTGTAATCCTGGAGTATATATTGATTATTATACTTTTTATGTAAATATCCATAATTGGAGTAAAAAAATAAACAAATCGATTAGGATGCATAGTTTATATTTTTACTCCGTACAAATTAAAAAAAAGTGGGAAAGATGAAAATCATAAAGCCAATGTTGGAAAGGGGTCAAATATGCGGAAGATTCTGGAAAACCAAAGAATGTGGACATTGGGCGGTTTAACTGCTCAGGACAAACAAGGGTCTCATGAAGAACTACCACAAAGCAGTCGTTGAATCATCCAGGTTACAACACACAGTATTAAAAACCAATTGTATGTAAATCTACGCTGGTGTTTTCATACATCTCCCAAAAATGTGTTATAGTTGAAAATGTTTTTGTTTAACTGGTTTCTATGCCTACGTACAACTGCAAATATATAAGCATACAATCTGTATTTATAGCTTGTGTTACATATTGAATGTGTTTTGCATTTATAACTTTATATACTGAAGATATTTCTGCTCCAGAAATTATTAAAAGACCCTGTTAAAGATATTAATGTAACTTAAGAAAAGGACAAGTGTAAACTTTGATGTCTATTTCAGTTTTTTGTTTTTCAATTCATGCCAGTGGTTTGCGTAATCTTTTGAAAAGGAAATCTTTATTTTTAGGGAACACATGCATGTAAAGAAGATGACAAGTTCTGGAGGAGTCAATGAGGAAGTGATATATGGTTTTCACATTATAGCACTAGATCAGCAGGGTTTGCTGTACTAAAAGAAATCGTCAGAGGTCAGGTCCTTTGCTATGAAACTGATAGTTTGGGAAGAATGGTAATAGTACATGTTAACATTGATCATACTCTTTAAACTCTTGTGAATTCATATGCCACCAATAACAGACAACAAAATTATACGTGTTTTTAATAATAATAATAATAATAATAATAATAATGGAACTAAATTGAAACAAATATAAAAATCTATTTCCCGGCCTTAGGACTAAGTATCTGAAGGAGTTCAATGGCCATCAAGAAGTAATGAAACACCTTGTGAAATTAAAACGTGTGTAATGATGGACTTTATAGGATCTTTAGAGACAAATTAGGTCCCTTTTTGCTGGCTCTATATAATGAATCTATTGAAAAAGAGGGATTTCCCACCTCTTTAAGACAAAGTATTGTTAGATTAATTCTGAAGCCGTATTCTTCATTTGGAAAAGTGGAGACCCGTAAGTTTATTAAATAACGATGGCAAGTTATTTACCTACATTTTTTTTACACAATATTATCGACAAAAAACAGACTGGGTGTATTAAAGGAATTCACCTTAGTAATAATATCAGATTGATACTAGACATGCTGGACATCAAGGAATATATTTTGGAAAATAATTTTATCCTATTTATTGATTTTCACACGGCCTTTAATACCATAGAACATATATTTCTATTTAAAGTGAATTTTTTGGGTTTGGTAGTTATTTTCTAAAATCTTTTTTAAAAAATACATTATACCAAGAATGCACCAGTTCTGTAAAATTAGCATGGGGCACTTCTGGTAGATTTGAAATGGGCAGAGGGATAAAACAAGGGTGTCCAATCTCCCCTTTTTATTGAAATTTTTTAGTTAGCATCACAAATAATGGCTCTTCACATTAAAAGGGGATATTTTCAAGGCATTACAGCTTTAGGAAAAGAATCCAAAATCGTTCCAATTTGCTGATGACATGGTTCGGTTTCCCCCTAAACAATACACTAATTTATGTAATGTTCCAATTGAAAATACAGTAACATATCTTGGAGTTGTTATTTGAAAAGATAAAAGCATGCACAGTGATTTAAATTTCAATATAATTATTGATTAAAAAAATGGTAAAAGTTTTAATATGTGCTTGAAAAGGGATTTGTCAGTTCAGGGGAGGGAGGATATTTGTGTCAAAAGCTGAAGGAATCTCCATATGATAATGTTACATATGTGGTACAATTTTCCTTTTTGTTTTATTTTATTGTTCTGGTATATGACATTAATTTAAAAAAGAAAATAAAGATGTGTGTGTGTGTGTGTGAGATGGAGGAACGGCACTGTAAGGAAATTACGGTGTAGTGAGACACAATGCCACGCCCCTCCATGGTGGATAAAGTAGCTCTTTACAAGAAAACCTACATTATTACAGTGATTACAAGTTTGAATTTACTGAGGAATGACACTTTTTAATGTTTTCCAGTTATTTTTCATAGTTATTATTATATAGTTTAATTGTGTGGAACAGCTGTAAAGATGTAAAGACAAGGGGAAGTCTTCAGCACCGAGCAGTTTACACTTTCGGCTTCTCAGAAACATGACAAAATGTTTTTTTCTCTTATTAACTTCAAGAGAAATAAAAAAAAAGGATATTCTGTTAAAGAAAAATAATTAACCACCCTGTTGTGTTTTATTCCTTACTAATTATATATAACTTTAGATTTTATTCAAAAGGAATTCAATTCTTTTACTTACGCATGTACACAGAAGTGGTGGCAGTGAGACACTGATCTGCACAGATTATCTTTTCATTGGTGCATGTTCCGGATAAGTGTGGCACACTTTGGTGACAAGTCAGCGACAGCGCTGAAGAAAAATGAGAAAGAAAATGAAAAACAGTTGATGATGACGATTACTAATTTACTGAAATGAGCTCCATGTGAGATTCAGTACCTTTGGAGAAAAGCATGCAGATGAGCAGGAGTGTGACCTGAGACTTCATCGTTGGTGTTTCTGTAGAAGTTGCGGTGTGAAGATGAAGTAGATGGGGTTAAAATGCAAGTCTGAAAGGAAGCCTGGTTTTTTGGTGATGTGCAATTGGGTGTGTGTATGGAGGGAGGGATTTATTTCACATATAAATATAGCTTATGTTTTGTTCTATGAAAAGGGAAGGAGTTTAACTTTGTCTTTCTTTTCTTTGTCTGCCTTTGACTGTTGTACATTAAAATTCAACTCGAATCAGCAGCTTCTGAAATACTCAAACCAGCCAGTCTGAAAACAGAAACCTTGCCACAATCAAAGTCACTTACATCATATTTTCCCCCATTTGTTAACATTAACCGAAGATCTTGACCTGTATCTGCTTGATATTATTCATTGTGCTGTTGTCATATGATTGACTTATTAGAAGCAGTATTGTATTGAGCAGGTGGACAGCGGTTCCTAATAAATTTTTCAGTGAGCAAAAGAGTGATCAGAGGTCATAAAATTTGTTGTGGGTGTATAGAGTGGCCTGGGTGAGGTTTTTTTTTTGTGACCCAGTCCAGTCCTGAATGCACAGTTTATTATTTCTCAATTTCAAACAAAGCTGCATTTTGATTCTGTGTGTCCCCTTTGGCTTTCCATATTCACCAAAACCAAGGAAAAACTCCAATCAGGTTTTATATTTTGTTTCTCCTGTAAGACAGCGAAGCAGATTTGGGAAGAATTACTCGAATAGAAAGTGTAATTATTGCTAGTGAAGGGGTCGTTGGAAGAATGAGTGTCCGAGATTGAAGTTAAAAAAGCAGTCTAGTGCTTCACCTACTAAATCTGCTGTGTTAGCCATTTCCTATTAGCAAGTCAAAGATAAGTAAAAATGTAACAGGTATGGAAAACATTCCATAAATTTATGGAATGTGTACCTGATGTGGCTGTCTGTTTGTCTGAGTATTTTTCCTTTTAATTGTCATGATGTCATTGGTTTGTGTAATTTCCTGTTTTACAAACAAATTCAAATGAGTACATAAGCATATAAATGATGATTTAAACAAGATTACAGAGAACTCAAAATCAAACCTACCTCTCCCATTCAACCGTAACACAAAAGGGAAGAGGAGGAGCCAAAACAGGAAATTACACAAACCAATGACATCATGACAATTAAAAGGAAAAATACTCAGACAAACAGAAGCCACATCAGGTACACATGCTTTTTGTGTAATTCTACACATTAAATTTAAGGAATGTTTTCCATACCCGTTACACTTGGTCGAGCGGCAGTTTGGGAATGGGGGTCAAGTTGGGAGAGGGAGTGGTAATGATTAGCCTGCACCTGTGGGTGATTTATTAACTAACAAGTGTTCTGTGTTTAGGTGAGTGGTGGTAAGGAGATAAATTCCCAGTGCTCTTTTTTTTTTTTTTTTGGCTCTTAATTTTTTGGAACATTTGATGCCTTTGTGATGCATTTAGATAGCGACTCTTGTCAAATAATACTTTTTAGTTTTGGTGTAAAAAAAGAAAGAAAAAGTAAACGTTAAATGTAAATAGAAATATAAATCATACATGTAAATGTAGAACTTTATCTAAATTAGTCAGAATGGCCTCAAATTATTTTTTCTTCTTAGCCAATTATCCAATCACGTGATTTATTGAGGCAAACTGACATGACTTTTTGTTGGTGCTTATCAAGGAATTCATTCAGTAAATGTGTTTTCATCATAGTTTATGTCTTCTTATCAAATAAAACATTTATCCGCCTCAATTGAGCGCATTTTGGAGATTTTATTCGTATCTAGTGTTTCCGTCGAGCATTGTTTTTAATGTGATATAGCAAAATTCACATAAAAATACATGGATGGAAACACAGCTAGTGACTCAGCTGTTCGGACATCTAGGGGACGTTCATTCCACAACTTACTGTAGGTGCTAGAACAGAGTGGAGTCTTGAGGCATGCCTACCTTGCACCCCGAGAGATGGCGGGACCAGTCGAGCGGTGCTAGGCGCTCGGAGAGAGCGTAGTGCAGTGCGGGGTCTGATAAGTGCTTGGAAGTAATACATACAGTACACCACATAAACTCAGATGCCTTTTAAAAATTGGGAAGTCAGAAAAATAAGAAGTGAGAAAAAGTAAGAAGTGAAGGGAAAACATAAGAAGTGGGAAAAAAGATTGCATTGCAGTTCTTCAACATCCAGTGTCTCATATACTTGAATATTCTTCAACTTAATGACGCTTTCTAGCCTTTTTAAATGCAAAAAGATTTTAATAAACATGCATGTTCTGAACCCAGCGCTTTACTGACTGCATTTAAAATCCGTGCTTCACCGTATGGGTCTTTCAGCACAATGCATGTATGCAGTGACCTCGTAGAGGCCCTTTTTAAACCGTGGTTGTGAAACCGTTTCCTAGAAGATGGGAAATAAAATGGCAGAAGTAAAACTAAAAGTTTTATCAGCTCCTTTAGCAAAAGGTTTGGTAAATTATGACTTATTGATTTAAAAAAAAAAAAAAAAAACCCTGACAATTTAAAGCAGATTTGAAGTGGAAACTTTATCTAACCTGCCACCTCTTTATGCTTAGTTTGGGTCTTTGCTTCTTAAAATTCTTGCCATTGCGTGAAAGACAAAAACAAGTCTTGTAAGAGGAAGTCCACGTGCATGAGCCTGCTGATGCCAATGTTTTGGAACTGGCTGATGCCATTAAAATTTTTTTTAAAAAAAATTAAAAAAATAAAATAATAAAAACTACAAAAAGTACATTTTAGCAAGTAGAAACATGAATATAAGCACATTCAACAAATATTTTTCTTTCTCTTTTTTTGGCAGATACAAGATAATTAAGCATATTTCTGGATATTTTACTTTTGTCTCATTCTATTGGCAAATAATTTAGCTTATTTCAAGCATTTATTTTATGAACGAACCAGAAATCATGTGCCAATAATATTCTGCCTTACTTACAAAATCCTCTGCCAATTAAATAAGACCATTTAAAGCTTAAGATTAGTACAAAAGAAAGTCAAGAAATAGCCTTAATTGTCTTATTTATGTTATTTAATAATCCCATAATGACAAAGATTAGATAACCTTTACTTTATTCAGATGTCTTCACTTGCTAAGCTATCATTTTTATGCAGTCTATTTATTTATTTTAACACTAGGACAGTTGTTACACTAAGAGCAAACCACAGATTATACAGAGCTCTTAGAGAAGTAAAGTCATTTCACAGAAGCGTATTGCAGTCCAAATATATCACCGATGCACACTGACTACACAAAATTTAAGGAAGAGAAACTTCTACATCTAATCTTAAGGAAGCTAATAGACCTTATTCACACTTCCATGTCACAGAAGAATGAGCTGGCTGTTTGTTTTTTTTTCTTTAAAGTCTTTACACTTTAATTGTTAGTTACCTTTTTTGTAATTTTTTTAAAAAGATCAAAATAAAGAAGTTTTAAAATGTTTCACAGAAGCTCCATCCCTGCTGTGGTCATCATTATTCTAGGTTCTAATAAAGAACCTGCACATTTTGATTGGATCATGATAGATCAAAAGGTCACACGAGTACTCCAGGACGAGACCATTCAGAGGATTATAGTGCTTTATTAGTGACGTTTTATAATTAGTACCAAATTTTACTGGTTGCCAGGACAATATGGGTCAGATAGGGGTGATATGAGCAAACTTTTTGGTTCTTGTGAGGACTAGCTGAACTAATCTGGCATTTTAGCGGTGTTACTGAGGACGCTTTCTGAGTAATATTATATACCTGAACTTGGAGACAATAATCAAACATTTTAAGATGTTTGGGAAGATTCTATCTCTTTTAGACAGAATTTTGGAAGAGGATGTTAATATTATATTACCTTTTTTTGGATTCAAGCAATGGTGGATTGAAGTGCTGTTAAAGTGGTAAGGGATGCCAGAGCCTACCTACAGTTCTTGCCTGGTTTTCTGCTGAAGTTAAATAGGGTTGAGCCTGACCTGGATGGGAGAACTCCTGGGGAAAACTAAGGTTGCTGCTGGAATCGGTATTAGTGAGGCCAGCAGGAGGCGCTCACTCTGTGTTCTGTGTGTGGCCTAATGCCCAAGTATATTGACAAGGACACTAAACTTTAAAAATAGCACCATCTTTCGGATGAGATGTTAAACCGAGGTCCTGACTCTCTATGGTCATTAAAAATACCAGGACACTCCTCGTAAGGAGTAGGGGTGTTTCCTGGTGAAATTCCCCAATTGGCCCTGCTATCATGTCTCCCTAATAATCCCATCATGGCTCCTACTCCCATGGTTTTCCAGTAACAAGCTACTTTTTTTTCAGCAAGAAAAGTTGTACCGCTGGAGACAGGAGGTCTTCTATCTAGGAACCGTTATTTCTTTCCACTACTTTCCTGCTGCTTCATCTCTCGCTATCATACATCAAAGTGCTCATGAGGTCAAACTGTGACTACGGAAGGACAAAGAGTTCAAATATATTTTTTGTGGCCATATACTGTATATTTGAACACTTACACAGTATAATGCATTCTGCACTACATAATTAGCTAGGCTATTTGTCATAAAATAGTACTTATTTTATGTGAAGTGTAATAAACATTTAAATTTAATCAAGCCCTGTTTAAAACAGCATGCTGCTTTTCCAGGTGTGAATCAATACGCTAGCATACTAGAGCCAATGTAAGCAGAAGCTGGAAGATTCCTTCAAATGTTTATGGTCTGTGGTAAGAGAGCACTAAAGAAAAATGAGAATGAAAAACTATGAAAAACTTGCAATAATTAACTGTACACACAAAGGAGCTACTGACCAACTGATTTACTGAAAGCTCCGTGTCAGCTTGAGTACCTTTGGAGAAACGCATGCAGATGAACAGCAGTGTAACCTGAGACTTGATCATTGGTGGTTCTGTAGAAGTTGAGGTATGAAGATGAAGCAGTCGGGGTTCAAATGTGAGTAAGGTCTGAGCAACAACTACCATGCCACGGTCAAAGTCACTTAAATCACATTTCTGACCCTCCCAATTAATTGCGCTGCTGCCACGTGACTGGCTGATTAGATACAGTAGTAAATTGGTTGGTGAGCAAACATCAGGTGGGCAGTGGTATTAAAATTTATTGTTGGTGTATGGGTGAGTGTGAGTCTCCCAGCATGATTTTTTTTTGTCCCAGTTCAGGCCTGCATGCATAGTTTATATTTCTCAATTTCAAACGAGGCTCCATTTTGTTTCTATGTGACCCTTTTGGCTTTCCATAGTCACATGCTACATTATAGAAACAGGATTTTATCAAAATCACATGCGAATTCTTTTAAGTAAATACTATGCAATTCATGTGTATTATATTTAACCACAAATCATTTTTTACAGTGTAGTACTTACCCGGCACTGCAATACTCGCAATTCATACAGAAATGTCTTTGATATTAAAATTAATTAGTTAAAAAAAACTTAGGGAAATAATATCTATCATTTTTTTCAGGCAGAATAGTATGTTTCTTTATTTTATAAACAGTACAAACATCTCAGCCACAAAACAGTTTAATAATCACAATAAAGCATTTGGTAATAGTAAAAAATTGTTTGATATCCATGAGAGCGGAGTTTTTTGGGGGGAATTATTTTAAGAAAAGATCAAAAGGTTAAACAAATACAATTTTCACCACCTTCTTTGCTCATATTTACCAAGGGTGCCAATAGAAATGGAGGGCATTGTGTGTGTGTGTGTGTGTGTGTGTGTGTGTGTGTGTGTGTGTGTGTGTGTGTATGTATGTATGTGTGCATATATGACAGTTAACTCTAAAACAATCAATCAAAATGTAAATCACATGCTAAAAAAGAAACTTCTACTTTTCATGAGCTGCTCCATCAGTGGAGATTTCAGTAGAAGAGGACGGAGGAGAGCAGAGGGACGATCATGAGGAGGAAACTCAGTGTGAAGTTCTCAGCACCGTTACACAGATTCCCCTCACAACACTGGACGTTTGATATACCGATTCCTGACGTGCTTGTTGTTCCAGGAGCAGCACAGAAGCTCTTGGATACACATCCTTTCATAGAGATGGTATCTTTCCCTTGTTGAACTGAGAGAGAGAGAGAGAGAGAGAGAGAGAGAGAGAGAGAGAGAGAATGAATTTAGAAATAAAGGAATAAAGAACAAAAATTATCAAAATGCCCTGTGTGGCCAAAATTCCTACAAATAAATCTGTTAAGAGCAGTAAACATGTTCATTCTGAATAAAGTATTCATATTCCATTACATTCATAACAGAGATGAACATGTTCACCTGATACACTGATGCAGCGATCTTCACTTCCTTCACAGTTCACTGTTCCTGAGCAGCTGTTAGCATCACAGCTATAACACGATCTCCCATTGGGAGCCTGCTTCGGAGAAGCTTAGCAGAGAAATAAAATTAAACAACCAACTCATTGTGTCTCATACGTCACCAAGAATTACTCCAATAATATTTAATACTATACCTGGAATATAAAATATAACCTACTGTAATTAAATACAAAAACTTTTTTTAATGCATTTAAACACGCATTATCCTCCATCACGCATACAACACACCTATAAAGAGGAACTGCCAAAGATTAAATAACAAATTCTAAGTTAGTATTGTGAAATAAAAGCGATATCTAGAATTTGAATGAAATGGAAAATAAAAACAGAGAACTGAACCGCTTTCAGAGTGTGTTGTTTTACCTGGCAGCGTTTCAGTGTTGCAGAGATCAGTTTGGCAGCATTTGGCATTGTTGACCATTTTCATCACTCCCAGGTTCATGCTCCCGGTTACACACGTATCTGCTGTGCCGCAAGTCTTCACATTAACATCTGACACCTTTGCACCACCTATAGGACATTATACTGAACTTGAGATTGTGCAATAGTTTACATGATGTGATTTGCTTGATTTAACAATAATGTTGAACTGCTCATGTGAAAAAGGGAAATGGTGTATTGTGTAATCCTGCAGTAGGTAAGCATGTGATATGGTTGATAACGAAAAAAAAAAAAAACAGCAGGAAAAAAGACTGGCAAGTTTGGGTTTTTCAGAAACTGCTCATGTTCTGAGATTTTAATGCACAGTAGTGACTTAAAAGGGGAAAAAAAACCCAGTGAGTTGCAGTTCTCTGGCAGAAAAGTCTTTTTGCTGAAGAGTTTGAGGTGAATGGCCAGACTGGTTCGAGCTGACAGTAAGGCCACATGAACTCAAATAACCACTCTTTACAACCGTGTTGAGCAGAAGCGCAACTCAGAATGCACATGTCGAACCTTGAGGTGAATATGCTACAACAGAGACGGAGTTTCACTCCTGTCAACCCAGAACAGGAATCTGAGGCTAGAGCTCACCCAAACTACACAGATGAAGATTTAAAAAATATGTAAAAAAAAAAAAAAAAAAAAAAAGTACTTTAATAACGCAGTTGTACTACCCCTATTTCAAAAACCACTAGTGATTTCTATATGACCCCTTTGGCTTTCCGTACACCGTACTACTGCGTCAAACTCCGAGTAGGGGTGTATTATGGAGGAGACACACAGTGGGAAATAACGATGTAGTGAGACACAACGCCACACCCTTCCGTGATGGAAAAAAAACAACTCGTTACAGGAAAACCTACATTATTACAGCGATTACAAGTTTAAGTTTACTGAGGAATGACACTTTTTAATAGTTTATAGTTGTATTTAATTGTGTGGTACAGCTGTAAAGATGTAAAGACATGGGGGGGTCTTCAGCACAGAGGAGATTACACTTAAAGTTTCTCCGAAATATGACAAGCTGTTTATTTTTTATTTAAAACAATTACATTTTTTATTTAATCAGTTTCAGGAGAAAGAAAGAAAAAACCACACACTTCAGGACATACTGTTACAGTAACATAATCAACTGCCTTATTCCTTACTAAATACATATGAATGTATTTTATTTATTCATAAGGAACTGAAGTAATCATTTCTTTTACTTACTCATGTACACAGAAGTGGTGGAAGTGAGACACTGATCTGCACAGGTCTGCGTATCCGTGCATGTTGCAGATAATGGATAAATACACTGCTGACAAGTCAGTGACAGCGCTGAAAAAAAAGAATGAAAAAGATCAACAGTTGCCTGATGTGAAAATAAATGGATTAATTTACTAAAAGCTCCATGTGAGATTCAGTACCTTTGGAGAAAAGCATGCAGATGAGCAGGAGTATGACCTGAGACTTCATCGTTTCTGTAGAAGTTGAGGTGTGAAGATGAAGCAGATGGGGTTCAAATGTGAGTAAGGTCTGAGAGGGAACCTGCTTTTATGGTCATGTGCAATAGGGTGTGTGTATGGAAGGAGGGGGGATCTGCTTCACACATAAATCTAGTTAGGTTTCATTTCTTGAAAAGGGAGGGTGTGTAACTTTTTAACTTTTTTCTGAGAAGCCACTGCCGGAGGCCCCACCTAAAACCTGATAGTCTTCTGCAGTGTTTGTATGGAAGTGTTCCATGTTGTCCAATTTTGCACGATTTTCTTCTATAAGACTGTACTAACCGTACTAACTCAGAATCGGACATGTTCTGAGAGCAGCCTATGCCTCATACCATGAAGAAAGGCGTCAATTACGTTTTCCCAAGAGTTTGTAAGATTTAGGATTGTGTATGCCTAATGCCTAGACTTCATCTATGCTGACCAAAGTTATTAAAATATTTTCTCGCTTGCACAGGGTAACTTTAACCCTACCCCTTATAATGCGGAGTATATGAAAAATCAGAACTGATCTTCTAGATGCCACAATAACAGCTGACATGTATGGCAGGGACATAGGATCATCCCTCACCAGAATATCTTCATTCGTGTCACGGTTCCCCTTTTAAGCAGAGTGCGGGAGAGAATGTGAGCGTGCATGCACAGGCAGGTGCATGAGGACCTGCTTTTGCTGTTTATGCCTGTTTGCCGATAAAACTGTTAAACTGCACTTGCAGCCGTCCCTTTCTGTGTTACGTCTCGAGACCCCTTTTTGTACAAGGCAGACAAAATGAGAGCAGAGCAACACTTTGCACAGTGTTACCCCAAACTTTCAGTTGTTTTCCGACAATACTGTCAATTACAACTATACTCCATTCAAAGAGAACTTGATCTACTGCAGAGATGTTCCTAATTGCGTGTGTTTTCAATCATGAGGGGCCTTGTCATGGATTGAGTTATAGCCTCAGCTGTGTGGGAATGGAACTTGCTAGCTCTTAAGTTCTGTTTAAGTAGACATACTGTAACTATGGACACCAGCATTATGTAGTCACTACTACTGTATACGAGGGTATAAGTATAAATGTCACCTGTCTATCTTGTTACCATTAAAAATAAAACCCGATGCCATTCCATTTTGTTTACTGTGATCGTGTTCATATTACACAGTATACACAGGACCGTTTTGTGGGAAAATATTTCTATTCCTGAACACCAGGAAGTGCTTGATGACGAAACACAAAGTGAGTCCAACTTTGAGAATGTACACATGAAAATGAAAGCAGTAAATACATTTTTATCAAGTGTGTGTTCAACAGAAAAGCCTGTCAGGGCAACATCCTGTCACATTTTCTAACTCTTATCAAATCCAGCTAGACAACTCCATTTGCCATAATAAGTGTAAGCTTGCTCTCGATCACTTGACTGCTGGTTAAGTTCTAAGTTGGGTCGATCTGGTCCAAGCTCCTTCATTCTTTTTTTTTTTTCTTCATTTGAATTTTTTATTTTCTTTTGTAAAGATAAAAATGAATTTTCTTTAATCTGGAAGAAATGTTGTGTCGACTACTACATTATTAACAATCTCTTGCAGCGCCCATCAGCAGACACGCTGCTGAATGGTAAAGAGAGTCGTTGAGATCAGTCCAATCATTTTGATGTCAAAAAATATCAAAACAATATTGATTCACTAACAACAAAAGTGGGCGTGTCTGGGGCGCAATGAGCTGCACCCCAAGGACAATCTGAAGCAAGCCAAATAGAGAGCAGCCTCAAATCACATCACCTGCTTTTCAAAAGTTTAAGGACGTACATACACACTCATTTGGCGGCACCCTGCACACAGATATAAACGAAGTACTATATATGTATATATATATATATATATATATATATATATATATATATATATATATATTTTTTTTTTTTTTTATTAACAAATGCTAACATGACTTAAAGGCAAATGGTACGACAATCATTTTATTTCATAATTATTTTGCAATATATATTTACCTTATGTTTAACATGTTTAAGTATACAGGCTTAAAGGTTTTTAGATTTACAATGTGTAATCAGCATTCTGTAGTGGGTTCAACTTCTCTTGGCTCAATTTGATTCCTTGCTCTTGTTAAACTTGAAGCTGAAATATGCGAACTTTCTAGAATAAAATTAATAACCTTTTATTTTGCACAGAATGTTTTAGACGGCCCTGCCTCTGATATGGAGTTTTCAACCTCCTGTTGCGTTGCATCTCCTATCTCAACAACTGAACAAATTACACCCAGAAACAAAACTGTAACTTTTGGTGACTTCTTCCCGAATATTACTAAAGCCTCCATCAGAGGACGATCTGACATCTCATACTGCAAAAAGATCCGGCAGGAACAAGAGAAGAGCAAGA